>NC_134354.1:685581136-685881136 GCF_048569485.1 Anomaloglossus baeobatrachus
CAAACTGAACTTCCACGGGTCCGCTTATCTCTATTTAGTAGGACGTAAGTAGAGATGAGCGGACCTGTTGAAGTGTTTACACCAGATATCCAGCATAAAACACTTTGAAAAGTTGCTAAAGTTTTGCACCATCTTAGGTTGCGCAAAAAATTGGGATCTTTGGCGTTTTCACGTCAATTTCAGTCAGCTCCGTCCATTTTGTTGGAGGTGGGAAGAGATGGAAACGGTACTGTGCATGGTGACACGTGCTCGTCTAATTCACGACGTGATTTGGCATACGATATGCTACAAATCATATTCAAGTCTCTGATGCACATCAATTTCAATACACGCCTAATTCATCAAGTAGCATGCGCCCCTTAGTGAATCAAGCACCTCTGATTCCACCACACCCTCATCGAGACTGGTGGGAGCAATGCGGGTTTTGATGAATCGGGGCCATTGTCTAAAAAATGTGTAGCAGTGACTAGGTGTTTAGAAGCCAGCACCCCACCCCACACATCCTCTCATCATTATCCCAATTTCACACCAATGTTTATTGCTACCGATCAGCCATAGTTCAGGTGACTGATGAATCTGGAAATGTAAGTAGCAATTATTTCCTTATTGTTTAACGATTCTTTTCCTTTTGGCCTTTGCTGAAGAAAATGCAACTTTTCACTGTCCCAGCAAAGTGGATGTGATTTCAGAAATCTCTTGCAGCTGCTTCTTAATTTTTCCTTGCAGATTTGGAGCACTTTCATATCTGCGGCCTGATGGTATTTTCAGCATTTTGGAGACCACGCAAAAACACGCTATTTTTTTTTAATGCAGTGTTTTTCCTGTCCAGACATGTTTTTGATTCAGAAATGTCGGCAAGAAATAATATGTGACCATACCCTTACAAGAAATAACGCCAGCTTCACGCATCAGTCTTTCTTAATACATGTGCTATCCGTTATTTTTGCAGATGGATTTTGGACCCATACAGTGATTATTCTTGTTCACATTTTTTCTTTTTCCAGACCAATTGTCCCCACACAAAAAAAAGTCCTACATTGTTTTCAAACTCGCTAATCCAAGTCATTGGCACTGTAGAAAAATAAAAATGGATGTTATCCATTTACTGTCCGGATCTTACTATTCAACCCCTTCCAGACATGGCAAATTTTTTTTTTTGTTTGTGTGTTCATTTATTTATTTTCCTTCCTTTTTTCAAAGAGGCATTACTTTTTTATTGTTTCATCGGCATAGCTGTATGAGGGCTTGTTTTTGTTGGTTAAGTTGTATTTTTGAATGACATTTTTATCACAGGATTTACTGGAAAGCAAAAAAATATTGTGATGGAATTGAAAAAAAAAAAAAAAAGCTCATTTCCAGAATTGTTTTTAGAGTTTTTTTTTTTACAGTGTTCATTATACAGTAAAAACTCCCTTGCACTATGATTCCCCAGGTCAGTGCGATTATGATGATACCAAACACGCTTTCTTTTTTGTATTTAAGTGGTAAAACAAAATTCTAGCGTTTTGTAAAGAGCCAATAGTGTTTTTGGTTTCGGGGTAAGGGCTTGTGTATTGTGTCCTCAGCTGATGTTTTTATTGATACCATTTTGCGGTAGATGAATTTAGCATTTTTTTCAGGTGTTGTGGCCGAAAATCTGTAATTTTGGCAATTTGATTTTTTTTTCTGATTACAGCCTTTACTAATTTGGTTAATTAATTTTATATATTGATAGATTGGACTTTTAAGAAAGTGGAGATACCACAAGTGAATATTTACATTTTTTTTTCTTGAAAGAGGAAATTATTTGAACTTTTATGTTTTTAATTTTTTTTTTAAATATTGTTAAAAACCTTTTTTTCTATATTTTGCTGTATTTTGTAGTTACCTTAAGAAACTTGAACTTGTAAACATCTGATCGCTTGTTCTATACACAGCAATAAAATAGTACTGCTGTGCATAGCAAAAATCATGGCCTCTTATGATTGTCAGCCACAGGCGGGCTTTCATAGAAGTACCATTATTGTAGGCATGGGGGTTTTCAACATACCCCCAGCTTTGATAGCATCTTATCAGCACTGATTGGTGGTTAGAAGCGGATGCCCCCCAGGCCTCATGCTGTAAACGCTGCCATCTCAAAGTAACAGAAGAGCTTTGCTCCACTCACAGCTAGTAAGAGATAAGTGGTGGCCATCATCTGCCAGCAATAAAGAGGCTCAGTTCCTGATCCCGCATAAATAAATGGAACCCGAAATACAACGTACCAGTACATCATATGTCGGGAAGGGTTTAATGGGAAGAAGATGCTCAGAGATTTTAACTGTTTGCCTATGATAAGTTTTTGATGCTGTGCGTTTTCGATGCATGAGAAACTGAGCGTCTTACAGTTCCAGCAACGTGGATGGGGTTTATCAAAATCTCCTGCCCAATGTGCTTCTTTTTTACTCAGTGTAAACTGACCCACGGTGCTTGTTTCAAATCCACAACATGTCAACTTCTCTTGTGGGTATGTGATGCCCTGGCAAAACCAGGTAGTCACACATAGGCCCCCGCATAACACCATCCCTCACCTAGGTAACATACAGCTGACCTGAAACCCTAGTCACCCTCCCTTAGGGAAAGATGGGCACACCAGTGGGCGGGACTAGGCGGTAGGAAACGCCCACCTAGGGGTCTAGACAGCCCGGGACGGGAATGCAAACAGATTGTGTTCTGAGTTCAAGGAGAGAGGAGTGGAAGCTGGCGCTAGGTGTAGCTCCAGCCGGAGGAGAAGCTCAAGTTGAATGGTGCCAGGGTTGGAGCCCTGGTGCCTTTGGCTAGGTGGCAGACGGTGGTCTCCGTCAGCAGGAGACGGGAAGACGGCTCGGCAGATCCGAGGTCGACCGGGACAGGGTTGTAGCCCGCCGGTATCGACACGGAGAACTGACCCAAAAACCGTAGCACAGAGGGGGTACTCGGACCCTGAACCAGGACCGGAACCAACGGCCTAGCTAATTAACCAATTGAGGGCAGGATTACAGGTCCTGTGCCAACCAAAGTCCGAAAAGCAGAAAACCACCCACAGAGAGGGATAAGGCCACCACCAGGGCCCATAGATCCCATGAGTCAGCGTCAGCGGGCAGGGCTCCTTAGGCCCACAACCAGCCGGGAGCGGACTCCTGAGTTCCAGACCAGGCAGTCCACATCACACAGAACTAGTGCAGAGGAAAAGGACAGCGATCACCAGCCCGGGTGGGGGACCTGAATGCAACCGGCCGCGGCTGCCGGCCACCAGCACCTTGTTTTACCAAAAAGACTCGTGTGATTCATTTACTGTGAGTAACCAAACATCCCCTCGCACGTCCGGGTGCACCGACCCTTGCCATCGCTATACCCTGCACAGAGACACTGGGTCCCGGGGCAACCATCCCTACCCACGTAGGAGTTAACATCCAGCTGCCACTACATCTCCCCCGGGTGCCCCACAACAGCAGCGGTGGTGTCCCACTTCACCACACACCGTGGGTGGCGTCACGAACTTAATATGGCCAAGCCTGTACATCTACGTCCCCCTTTTATTCGGCGTGTCCGCGTAACCCCCGGGTCCAGAGGATCTCCTCGAGCCACGTACACACACAGTGGGTCTGGATCCGAGCAGCGGCGGCTGCTGGCACGGGGGCGGCACAGGTACACTGAGTTTTCTGTGTATAGACATACTGTACATTAGATGCAGAGTAATTACAGGTAGAGAAGACACGAGTGTTTTTAGCACATCTCCATAGTGGAAATGCAATTGGGCTGTGGAAAACGCTTTTGGTGAGTGTTTGATGTTCCAACATTTCTACACCTGATAAATTACATTACTTGCACTTTTTACAGGCATTTAATTGGGTTTGTTATGTTTTGGTTTTTGTTTCTTGTTCATATGTCATGTTTTAAATAAAGTTGCTTTGCTTTTGATACTTTCTGGTATATAACTTAGTCAAAACTTTATTGATAGAGATGTGCAGATTACATGTATTTTTGACGCGTTTACAAAACGGAAATACACTAACAACTAGGGATGATCGGATACTGCAAATATTTGGCAACGCCCATATTCGCCGAATAGGTCGCCACTATTTGACAATTTGCGAATATTCGATGCGCAGTGTAAGTCTATGGGAAATCCGAATCGTTGCCGAATAGTAACTATTTGGGCTTCCCATAGACTTACATTGTGAATTGAGTATCCGAATATTGCCGAATATTTGTGATACTCGATCATCCCTACTAACAACACATGCATTTTTAACCTGTGGATCTTCCGCCTCCAATGAAAGTCTATGAGGGAAATCTGTACATAAGTGTATGGTTCCACTTGCGAGAGCATCAGAAGAGATATGCTATTGACCCTCTGCTGCGAGTGTCAGCCAAGGGTCATGCGACTGGGATGTGATCTTGCTATTGGGTCACAGCTGTGGAGGAGAGGGGTGTAGCGCCCCTGAAGGCCTCAGGGTGCTACAAGGTTCTGCATCCCCACAAGGATGCAGGGCCTACCCCGTTAGTGACCCGAAGATCCAGTATTGGTAACAACAAAAACCCAGGTAATCCCAGTTTTTCCCCAACAATCCCCCATACAATGGTGCTTAGCTAGGGTCAGACCAAAAGATGGCCGCCTAGAGGTGGAGCCAGTCCAGTCCACTAGTTGACCAGGTGGGAGGGTCGACTAAGGAGAGTCAGAACACAGGAGACCGTAGTTGTTACAGTGTGGTGTGTGAAGGTAGACGTGAAGTGACGGCCTGACGCGGGTTAACGGTGACCTGGTACCCAGGAGAGAGTGGTTGCCAGTGGAGAACAGTGGAGTACTCCCGGAATTACGCACCGACGGGATACAGGACCCTAGGACAGGAAAGAGCTCCAAGCCAACCTGTTAACACATGCACAGCAAGTGGACCATCAAGGACCTTGCTGACCCTAAGTATTTGAAGACTCAGTAGCAAAGGGAGAGCTGGGGACAGGACCAGAGACTCCATCCCCATAGGGTTCACGCTACCGTCAGGCAGACAGAAGTGGACAAACCACCAGACGGGGACCCCCAGTTGCTCTACGCCACTGGGACCCATTTACCAGAGACAGGTGCAGGGGAAGAAGGTATCAGAGAACCAGACTAGCACTGGAACGAAGGGGACCTGGAGGTGAAACCAGCCGGCCTTGGGCAACCAGTTATTACCAGCCAGTCGTGAGTAAAACCAGTTGCACTGAACTTTGGTGTGGACTCCCTTCTTCTAGCACCCGTCACACTTATCCACTGGGGCCCGGGCCTGCTTGCGGAGGGTCTACCACCCAAGCTGCAAATAACACCAGCCCCAGTAGTGACATTCTGCAGCGGCGGCTCCATACCTATAGCCGCAATACCGAAAGTGGCCTCATATATGAACACTAACCTAATCCCTTATAAATACATCCCCATTAGAAAAAGGGCCCAGGACACGGAACCGGGCAGCGGCCACCACCGTGACATCCCCCAAGAGAGACATTGCCCGGGACCGAGTGCCCCATATCCCTGGGTGCTACGGGGGGGAGCACTTTCTCCCCATCTCCTCTGCTGTCTGTCTCTGTGTATATGTTGCGGGCGGAGGAGGGGACGCTGCGCTCTCCCACTGCTCGGGTCCGGCTGCCACTGCTGCTGCGGCCGCTGCTCGGTGGTGGCTCGAGCGCTGGGCTGGATCCCAGGGACTCGAGCGGCGCTCCTCGCCTGTGAGTGAAAAGGGGGGTGATTGGTTGTGGGGGTTTTGATTATGGATATTGTCCGTGACGCCACCCACGGTTGTGGTGATTTTGGTGACACCACCGCTGCTCTAGACGGGGATCCCGGGAGCGGTGACTGGGAGCAGCTTTGTTGTTAGTTCTCCCCTCCGTGGGTAGGGGGGTTGGTTGTCCCGGGGCCCGGTGATGGGGTAGGGATGGATGGCAGGCAGGTTACGGGGCCTGGGGAGGTGCAGGGTCGCGGGGGCAGCGCTGTGCCGCACGGCACGGTGGTACTCACTCAGCCCAATGATGAAGACACAGTTCTCGGTAAAACACACGGCTGGATGGACGGGTCCCACAGACAGCTGCGGTGTTGTTGCTCCCAGCAGGTTGGTGGCAACTGCCTTTCCCTGCACCTAAGATGTCTGTACGGTTCCAATGGGTTCCCACCGGTAACCCGCTCCCCGGCTTGGATATTGGCCGGAGGAGCCCCTTTTGCCCGCAGGCGCTGGCCCTGAGAAACGGTTGCCTTGGCGGTGGCGGTGTCTCTCTCAATCGGTTGGACTGTTGCCTTCTGTCGGGACTTGACTGTTTGGAAACCCAGGAGGTCCCCTTTACTAACGGATTCGGCAAATTCACGGCGACTCCTAGCCTTGCCGGGGTCCAAAACGCCCCTGCCAGATGGTACCGGCTTCTCTTTGTGTACCGGTCCGGTACCGCCGGGCCACCGCCCGTCCATGGTCCTCACGGTAGACTCCAATCGGCCACTCCTGCAGACAGTCACCACCGTCTGCCAACCTTGCTGCTCTGTCCGGGCCACACACCCGGACCAACTTCAGGCTGCTTAGCTGTCACTTTTCTCCTCTCTCACTTTTACTTCTCAACTGTCCTCACTCCTCTCCAAACTCTATCTGCCTGGTTTTCCCGCCTCCAGGACTGTGAACTCCTCGGTAGGCGGGGCCAACCGCCTGGCCCACCCCCTGGTGTGATCATCAGCCCCTGGAGGAAGGCAATAAGGGTTTTGTGTTCTGGCTTTGGTGTGCCTGCTGGGAGTGTGGGGTGTGTGGGTGTTGTGCTCTGTGGCCCCTGGCTTGTCCAGGGCGCCACATATATATTGCACATAACATGCGAGTGCATTGCAATGTTTCACAGGCTCCCATAGACTTGTATGGGGGTGAGTGAGCCGAGACTCGCTGCCAAACACAGCGTGCTGTGATTCATTCGGCATACCACTATGGCATGAGAAATCAATCGCAGATGGACACTGCCCATAGTCTTGCACTGGTATGAGTGCAATCTGATGTTTTATCGGATCTCACTTGCACATGAAAATTCCAAGTGGAACTGCACCCTAAAACTCAGCATATGCTAAAGAGAAATTAGCATGTTGCAGATTAGAAACACACACTGCAAGTCAATTTATGCTGAGTAAAAAAAAAAAAGAAACAGTGAAAGGCCCCGTTACACGCAGCGACATCGCTAGCGATGTCGCTGGTGAAAGCACCCGCCCCCGTCGTTTCTGTGTCACGGGCAAATCGCTGCCCGTGGTGCACAATATCGTTAGGAGACGTCACACGGACTTACCTGCCTAGCGACGTCGACTTTCTAAGGGGGCGGTTCGTGCGGTGTCACAGCGGTGTCACTAAGCGGCCGCCCAATAGAAGCGGAGGGGCGGAGATGAGCGGCCATAACATCCCGCCCACCTCCTTCCTTCCTCATTGCCGGTGGTCGCAGGTAAGCTGTGTAGTTCGTCGTTCCCGAGGTGTCACACATAGCGATGTGTGCTGCAGCAGGAACGACGAACAATCTGCGTCCTCAACAATCAACGACTTTTTGAAAATGAACGACGTGTCAACGATGGACGATATGGTGAGTATTTTTCATTGTTAACGGACGCTCATTGGTGTCACACACAACGACGTCGCTAACGATGCAGATGTGCGTCACGGAATCCGTGACCCCGGCGATATATCGTTAGATACGTCGCTGTGTGTAACGGGGCCTTTAGACTATGTGCACACACTGCAGATTTGGTGCAGAAATTTTCTGCACATTGTGGCAAAAAAACGCGTCACACACAGGATGCGGTTTAAGTGCCATTTTTTATGTCATTGAAGACAATGGGTGAAAAAACGCTGCTAAACCAGACCAATAATTGACGTGCTGCAGATTTTTTTTTTCTGCATCAACATCTGCACCAAAATTGCACAGAAAAAATCCCACTGTTTACAGCAAATCCAAAATCCCATAGACTATGCTGGTTTCAGGAGAGTCATGCAGATTTTTAGGCAGATTTAAAAAAACAAACAAAAAAAAAAAAACTGCATCAAAAACAGCAGCGTGTGTATAGGGCTTAAGGCCCTGTGCGCACTAGAAAAAGGATTTTTCTTAAGAAATTTCTTGAGAGTCTAAAAGATTACCGCAATTGCATTCAAAAAACGCACCAATAACGCAACGAAAAACGCATGCGTTTTTACCGCATTTGTGCGTTTTTGATGCATTTTTGGTGCGTTTTTTCCACAGGTTAGTCCCTGCGTTATTTTACCATTATCGTCAAAAGGTCACCTAAATCTGATAGTGGTCACGTGGCCTAAAAACGCATGTAATCAGCACATGAAGTTTTGTCAAAACCAAATACCAGGAAGAATAAAAAACAAAGCAGCTTTATCTGGGCGGCACGGTGGCTCAGTGGTTAGCACTGTTGCCTTGCAGAGCTGGGGTCCTGGGTTTAAATCCCACCAAGGACACCATCTGGAAGGAGTTTGTATGTTCTCCCCGGGTTCTCTGATTTCCTTCCACAGTCCAAAGACATACTGATTGTGATTTTAGATTGTGAGTCCCAATGAGGACAGTGTTGCCAATGTATGTGAAGCGCTGTGGAATTAATAGCGCTATATAAATGAATAAATATTATTATTATTTAAGACATGACACTGCAATAAAAAACAAAAAACACAATGCAAAATAAAAAATAAAAACGAATCTAAAAAAAAACACATTAAAAATGCAATAAAAAAACAACGCAAAAAACCTAATTTACTTAATAGGTGCAGAATCTCTCCAAAAACTGATTGTGGGAACGTAACTAAAGTCTTCAGATGAGAAAAAACGGATGCAAAAAGGATTGTAAAAAATGACGCATAAAATAAAAATGGATTCGATGTTTAAAAGCCTCAGGGATTTGGAGCACGAAGGCAACAAATGCGGAGGAATATATATTGGGGCAAACAATAGGAGCAGGTCTTGGCGCTGGTGTGCAGCAGCCTCGGTCACCGCCATCATTCCAGGATCCCAGGCCCAGGCTTCTTCACCAGCATTTATTTTCCAGTCCACTAGATGTCAGCAGAACATTTTAGGCTTTGGCTGCCTGGAAACTTTGTTAACCATTGAGTGTCCAAAATGGGTCATGTTGAGGGAACAAAACCGCAGAACCGGATATGTAACCAGAACCAGGAGCCATGGATTACCCAGAATTTGTGCTTCCACAGATTGGGCTCCGGGGTTCCCTACTCTCCCAGCACAGGAGAATGGAGACTGGAGCAGGCTATGGTGGGGGAGGGGAGACAATAAATGAGAACAGTGAGCTGGAAAAGCAGATAGAGGGCAGATGCAAACAGCAGAGGATAATGTAACAATGGTAACCGAGCCTGATGACTGAATCTATTAACCTTTCACGTGCCAGCTACACCTGCAGTGCACATTACCTATAGCACAGCTCCTGAACCTGCAATATATTATATTGATTATCATGGAATCTGCCTATAGGGGAAGCATAATATTTATCGCAGCTATAAACACATTTTATCAGATTTAATATATAGCAATCTGGATGATTTGTAGCTGTATATTCACAGAATATCACATATTTCTTCAGCTGAAGGTCAAAAGAAAGGTAAAAGTTTATTTTTTTTTCTAAAAAGGGGGAAAGTGTGAAAACCCGTTCAGTATTCTGCGATGTTACAAGAGCAAGTCTGCGGATCCACAAGACCAGTGCTAAATATGACTATATATGTTAAAATGATTAATAATTAAGATAACAGTTCTTGTCTTCATAGCCATGTGTCCAGTACAGATGGGGTTAATTGTAGATCAAGCGTTAGGGTTAATTCACATGCAGCAGACTTGTTACAGTAACAGAAAATCAATTCCATTCATCTGAACACAATCTGCGACTATGGCAGGAAAATCTTCCCACATATACACCCCGACATGTGCGGGGCAGACGCAGAAGAAGAGGGCTCCTGCAATATATGGGCCAGCTGCAGTCCAGTGCCTCATTAAAATGCACAATTGCACCAGCTTTGATGTTGGTCGTAGCCCCCTTACCTCTTGAGCCCCTGTGCAGCTGCACAGGTTGCACCACTGGTATGTCCGCTCCTGGACAGGTCCATGGACTTGCTAATGATGGCCAATATAGCTTTTTACGGCTACGGTCATTGGACCCTTCCCTATGGTCCTGTTGAATTAGCTCAGCAATGAATCTGGTGCTTGACAGTTGAGCAAAAAGATTTGCAAAGTTCTGATCCAGCAGCCATGTTGGTAGTCTGTGGCCATCAGACCAAAGCCTTCGGCCGGGGCCACACGGGACTAATGCGATCCTCGCATGACACTCGGCTCACGCTGGTGTGCCGCCCCCGCGACAGCCGAAGGGCTGCTCGGTTCCGGATCCACAGTGGCTCGAGGGGTTTTCGGACCCGAGGCGGGGTCGCGCGGCCTCTCGAAATAAAAAGGGGGGTTTGTTTTGGATAGTGTTCGTGACGCCACCCACGGTGTGTGGTAACGTGAGGGACCACCGCTGCCAGTTTGTGGAGCCCGGGGATGCTGGTGCGTGGCAGCTGAAGTTAGCCCCTCCGTGGGCAGGGGAGCGGTGTCCCGGGGCCCCGGTGATGGATGGTGTTGGGAACCCGTCGGGTGCAAAGGGGGTAATGTGTACTCACACAGTCCAAAGTCACTGATGCTGACACCAGGTAAACCAAACTCTTGAGCACTCTGTGGTCCTTGTGCGGGCACGCTGGGTCCGTGTCCTCTTGGTGCTGCTTGTTGACCTGAAGCCTTGTCCCTTGGCACTGTGTGTCCTACGTGTGGATCCCTTAAACTTGAAGCGTTTCTGGTCCCGCTCACCTGCGTGGCAAGCAGGGTGAGCTTGCTCTCAGGGTTCACGCTTGGGATTTTCTGGACGGTTGTGGGAAGTCCTATTCCCCTCGTTGCGCTAGTACCCCGATTCTGGAGCGGGTGGGAAACGGTTCCTGAAGATTCTGTTCCCGTCGGGTGAATTACTGGGCTGCGTGAAGCTACTTCCCAGCCTAGGGTCCACATACCCCGTCGTGCCCTGGTCCCTGCCCAGTTATAGCACAAGGCAGCCGGCCTGCTCTCTGTAGCAGCACCGTGCTCCCTGCCACTAGCCCCTGCGACCGGGGTTCCAGCTCGTCTGGCACCTGGGACGGGTACAGGAGCCCAGCTCCACAGCTCCACTCCGTCCTGCAAATCTCTATAATAGCTATACCTGATGAAAGCAACAGTGGATTTGCTGAAACGCGTTGTGTAATAACAGGAGCTCATATTAAAGTTAATCTTTTTATAAAACTGGCAGCCACTTTAATAGCGCTCTATCAGACCGAAGCACCTATCCTGTTATATGACTACTCAGGTGTAGGACTTTGTATATCATTGTGTATATTGTGTTTACTTTTTTACTACTTGTTCTGATTTTTTTTACTTTTAATTGCATCATGTAGCTTGCAGAAAGTCAGAAAAGACCTGATCTACATTGTAAGCTATATAGAAAGATCAAGGTAAAAATGGTAAAATGCTGCAAACCCCCACAAAATCTGCCCTCTCTTATGGGTGCCTGGTAGAGTAGAGCAGTAGAGATTTGCAGGACGGAGGCCAGTAGTCCGTGTCCATCAGACAAGGGTCGTGCGTACTGACAACCATCCCTGGGCAACTTAGTAGGTAGTGTGCAACGTCATCATTGTGAAATAACGCACGTGTGATGTTGCGCTGGGCCTACTAGTCACAAGAGGTGTCGTGGGTGCTGGCAGATGGTAGGATATTTGGAAGGCCTAAGACACACGGCATGAAAATCGGACCGAGTGGAGTGCGATAAAACATCACTTTCCACTCTGACCAATATAAACCTTATTGTGTCAGCATCCATGAGCGATTATTTTCTCGGCCTCAATCGGACCTAGAAAACAATCGCAGCATGCTTTCTCTCGCACCCATTCAAGTCTATAGGGCGAGAGAAAGATCGCACTGCACTCGCGGTACACCGGTGTACCGCGAGTGCAGAGCGAGAATGGCAATAGCCGGCAACGGATGAGAGAGGGAGATAAATCCCTCCCTCCCCTCCTCCATGCCGGCCCACCCCTCCTCAGTGCTGGACCACCCCCTGCAGCTGTGGTCTGATCGCATGATCAGACCTCAGTCGCAATAACACTCACATGACACTTGGCGCCTGCTGTGCTGCCAATGTGACGCCCTGGCCTATCAGGTCATCACAAGGGTGTCGTGCAATCTGCCCTTGTGCATGGTACCCGCTCCTCCTTGGTTACGGGTCCTGTCACTTTGGTGTTGCTACCAACACGTGTACACAAAACCTGAGGAGCACTCTGCACCACACCCACCAAACACCCATTGGGCAGCCTGAGGGGAATAGGGCCACCCAGATGGAGGGCTGGTAGAAGGAGGGCAGAAGTGTCAGTACAGTTAGTGAGTTGTAGAGTTGTAGAGTGGAGGTGGAATTGTCGCGGGCGGAGGAGGGGACGCCGCGCTCTCCCTCTGCTGCTCGGGTCCGGCTGGCACTGCGGCCTGCTGCTGCCGCTGCTCGGTGGCTCGAGCGATGGGCCGGATCCCGGGGACTCGAGCGGCGCTCCTCGCCCGTGAGTGAAAGGGGGTTGGTTTTGGGTGTGGGGATTGTTTATTGTCCGTGACGCCACCCACGGTTGTGGTGATTTGTTAGCACCACCGCTGCTCTGTATGGGGTTCCCGGGAAGGATGGTATGGAGCAGCCAGTTGTTGTGTTGCCCCTCCGTGGGTAGGGGTTGGTGATCCCGGGGCCCAGTGATGAGTTGGGAGATGCAGGGCTTGGTGGGCGCAGGGACGCGGGGGCAGCGCTGTGCCTTGCGGCACTGTGGTACTCACTCAGCCTGAGACGATGACACAGTTCTTGCTAAAACACACGGCTGGAAAGACGGTTCCCACGGACGGCTGCACTTGCTTTCCCCAGTAGGTGACGGTGATGTCCCTTTTCCTGCACCTGATGTTTCTGTGTTGGTAGCGATGGGTTCCCACCGGTAACCCGCTCCCCGGCTTGGATATAGGCCGGAGGAGCCCTACTTTGCCCGCAGGCGCTGGCCCTGAGAAACTGGTGCCCTGGCGGTGGCGGTGTCTCTCCTCAATGGTTGGACTGTTGCCTTCAATCGGGACTTGGTTGTTTGGAGACAGACGTCCCCTTCACTGACGGATTTGGCAAATTTACAGCGACTCCTAGCCTTGCCGCGGTCCGAGAGGCCCCTGCCCTGGTTCTGACTGTTCTTCGTATACTGCTCCAGACCGCCAGGCCACTACCCGTCCGCGGTCCTTCCAGTAACCTCCGAGCAGTCCCCCTTCAGACTGTCACCGCCGTCTGCTGACCTTGCTGACACTGTCCTGGCACACAGCCGGACCAACTTCAGGCTTTACTACTCTCACTTTTACTCCTTTTCTGTTACTTCAGCTTTTCTCTTTAGCTCCACTACTACTTCCTTCCACTTCACTCCCCTCAACTGCTCTGCCTGGTTTCTCCTGCCTCCAGGGCTGTGAACTCCTCGGTGGGCGGAGCCAACCACCTGGCCCACCCCCTGGTGTGAACATCAGCCCCTGGAGGAAGGCAACAAGGATTTTGGTAGCCTTGGTGTTCCTAACTGGGGTGTAGGGTGTGGTGGTGTGATGACCTGTGACCCCTGGCTTGCCCAGGGCGTCACAGAAGGAGAGACAGCGGTGACAGTCCAGGTCACACTGTGGAGCTGGGCTCCTGTACCCGTCCCAGGTGCCAGACGAGCTGGAACCCCGGTCGCAGGGGCTAGTGGCAGGGAGCACGGGGCTGCTACAGAGAGCAGGCCGGCTGCCTTATGCTATAACCAGGCAGGGACCAGGGCACGACGGGGTACGCGGACCCTAGGCTGGGAAGTAGCTTCACGCAGCCCAGTAATTCATCCGACGGGAACAGAATCTTCAGACCTGATATACCTGATGAAAGCAACAGTGGATTTGCTGAAACGCATTGTGTAATAACAGGAGCTCATATTAAAGTTAATCTTTTTATAAAACTGGCAGCCACTTTAATAGCGCTCAGACCGAAGCACCTATCCTGTTATATGCCTACTCCCTCAAAGGGAAATTCGGAAGAGCTGCTAAAAGTAAAGGACCTGCCAGGTCTAATCAGAACACCTTAGCCGTAGGACGGAAGATTGCACAGGTGCTTCAAGATCCATGGTGCCAGTGGATTCAAGGAGCCCAGAGCGATACGAAGCCCGGACTCAGCAACCACACCAGCGGTAATAAAAGTGGAGGAAGTTCCCTCACCTGGAGGATTTATACACATAATACTGGGGTAGTGCGGGGGCGCACAACCTCCTCAGGTGAGCAGTTCTATATTCAAACCTAAGATTCAGTCCACGGGTGCTTCTCATATGCGCTCTCTTTTCTATTTACACCTGAGTAGTATCCAACTCCTTTGGCTGTTTCTTCCTTCAATTTCTTGCTCCTTTTCCCTTTCTTTCTACCAGACCCATTTGCACCCATCAGAGCCTAGTCTATTGACTTTTATCTTAATGCTCCAAATCACCCGTTTCCAATCTTCCACTATTCGCTTTTCGTACTTTTTTGCAAACTGGAGCTGATGCTTTTTATGATGATATTAAAGTTGAAGCTTCTTCACCTCCAACCAATGACCTTTCTCTTGGGAATCAACCTAATAACACACTGAGCTATTAGGGAATGTGAGAACATGTAGTAATTAGTAGTATACAGGAAAAAAAAGTTTTTCTACCACAGCAAAACAGTAACAATGTAGTGACATGACAAGAATTTGCATAACTAATCATGCAAAATGTATGTATGAGATAGCCAAGAAGATTGTCTATAAAATGAAATTAGTAGTCTCACGTTCAAAGCTGTAGTGTATGTTGAGATATGGAGCCTAAAGGTTAAAAGTTCTAAATATTGTTACCCTTTTGCTCGTCAGTGTAAATCACATATGTTTGGTCATGTGACCGCCTGTTCTTGCTGCCGGAACTGGAGAATGTTGATAGCATTCGATGCACCAGCTGTGAGGATTCAGAATTCTGGAGTCACATAGAGAGCCTGAAGACTTTCATCTCAAACCTGGAGAGTCGCTTTAAAGAATTGGAATATATCCGTAACATTAAGGTACTGTGCAGGTGATCCATTTGGCTGTCATTTTCTTTTGTACCTGTGGACGCAAATTGGCGAGTCTCATCACATGCTGCAATTTTTTTTTCACATGAACATTCGGTATGTGAAAAAATCTGAATAGCCCAATTGAATACCATTGGACCCGAGCGCTGACATTTTTTTTCATGGACAGCACTCTGCTCAAAAATATGGTCTTGTGAACGTAGCCTTAGGCGGGCTTTGCACACTACGACATCGCACGCGATGTCGGTGGGGTCAAATTGAAAATGACGTACTTCCGGCATCGCATGCGACATCGTAGTGTGTAAAGGCTCGATGATACGATTAACGAGCGCAAAAGCGTCGTAATCGTATCATCGGTGCAGCGTCGGCGTAATCCATGATTACGCTGACGCGACGGTCCAATGTTGTTCCTCGTTCCTGCGGCAGCACACATCGCTGTGTGTGAAGCCGCAGGAGCGAGGAACATCTCCTACCGGTGTCACTGCGGCTTCCGTAGGATATGCGGAAGGAAGGAGGTGGGCGGGATGTTTACGTCCCGCTCATCTCCACCCCTCCGCTCCTATTGGCTGCCTGCCGTGTGACGTCGCAGTGACGCCGTACGACCCGCCCCCTTAATAAGGAGGCGGGTCGCCGGCCAGAGCGACGGTCGCAGGATAGGTGAGTCCATGTGAAGCTGCCGTAGCGATAATGTTCGCTATGGCAGTTATCACAAGGATATCGCAGTTGCGATGGGGGCGGGGTCTATCGCGCTCGGCATCGCAGCATCGGCTTGCGATGTCGTAGTGTGCAAAGTGCCCCTTAGGCTAGTTTCACACATCCGGCTTTTCGCCGGTTTGCCAGTTCCGGCGCACGCCAGTACAGTATGATACAGTACAGTGGCAGCGCCGCAACTTCCGGGTCCCATGCTCCGTTCACATGACAGCATAAGACCGGCGCTTGTCGCGCTGCCATTGTACTGTACACACTGTACTGGTGAACGCCGCATGTGTGAAACCGGCCTTGAGATGTCTCAAAAGCTTGCTTTGTAACATCCCTTTATTTTATTTTAGTTAGACATTAAAAGGTATCACAAGGTTATAATTTTGTTCCTCTCACTGAGAACATTCAATAATTTTTGACCGTACAGCAACATGGTCTGATCATACCACAGCTCCTGGGCTGGGAGAGGGAGTAAACATGTATACAGATATTATAGCACACCAATGATGTAAAACATTTTTTAAAAACAGGCAGGGAAATGTTTTACCTCACAAAAAGAATCCTGATCCTGTGCTGTGTAATGTCTATACTTTTTTTTGCATCCTCCGTGGCCTAGGAGCTGTGGTATGATTAGACCATGTCTCTGTACGGTCAGACACGGCCATTACACAGTACATAGGAGGGGCACATATAGGATTATTTCAGCAGAGGAACATTTTCTTTAACCACATACAGTTATTGAACTTATTAATATTCCAAGATCTATCGAATAAAATCAAATAACTTTGATCATGGGAAAAGCCCATTAAAGATTTCACCCCTTGGCGATTTTTCATTTTTTTTTTCCTACGCTTCTTCCAAGAACCATAACTTTTTTATTTTTCCGTCAATACAGCCATATGAGGGCTTGTTTTTTGTGGGACGAGTTGTACTTTTGAATGAAACATAAGTTTACCAGATTGTGCACTGGAAAAAAATTCCAAGTGTGGTGAAATTGCAAAAAAAGTGCAATTGCACAAATATTTTTGTGGTATTTTATTTACCCTCTTCACTATATGGTAAAACTGACATGTCCATATGATGTCTCACATCAGTACTAGTTTGTAGATACCCAACATCTATGCTTTAAATTTTATCTAAGGGGTGAAAAAAAAATCTCAAGTTTGTCGAAAAAAAGACTAGTGCTTTTGTCGCCATATTCCGAGACCCGTAGCGTAATTTTTCGGTATTTTAAGCTCAGTGATGGATTATTTTCTGCGGCTATAGCTGTCGTTTTTAATTATATGATCTTTGCATAGATGTGACATTTTGATAGCATTTTATGTTGCGGTGACCAAAAAAAAATAATTTGGCGTTGTGAATTTTTTTCTTGCTACATCGTGTACCAATCAGATGAATTGATTTTATATTTTGATAGATTGGGTATTTCTGAACGCAGAAGCTGTGTTCCCATCATGTGCAATGCGCCTCTCTAGAGCCGGGATGCGTACACCTGGCTTCAGAGGTACAGTGACACTGCCGATATGAGTTGCACGCATGTGCAAGATTTCCATGAGCTGCGGTGATGCTGGCTTGTGGAAATCATGTTATCACGCCCACAGGGGCATGATGGCATAGAAGGAGGGCTGATTAGTCTGGGGAAACAACGCCCCTTCAACTAGTCAAGGCTCTAATTACCATAGGAACAGTGCAATGTATAAATGCTTTTTTATACATTGATTTTAGTAAATGGCATTATGCAGGGCTGGTTAGCCAGGGGATTTTGGCATATACATGTGAATGCTGCTGGGTTGGAGGTCAAAAGGCATATCTGACATGTTCCCTTTAATTGTTGAAAAAAAAGCAAAAAAACAAGACCAAAGATAGCAACATCACCAATAAAATAAAAAATTAAATCTCTCAAAATGTGTTGAAGCGAAAATGGAAAAATATGCTAAATGTATTTAAAATCAGACAGATGATATGGAGCGCAGCCTTCCGATGTCTTTTGAGTGACCATACACAAAGGCAAAAAAAATCCCTAAGTGATTGCTTTATCATGTCCAATCTTAAGGGTGCTTTACACGCTGCAACATCGCTAACGATATATCGTCGGGGTCACCGTGTTTGTGACGCACATCTGGCGTCGTTAGCGACATCGCAGTGTGTAACACCTCTGAGCGACCTAAAACGATCGCAAAAGAGGTAAAAATCGTTGGTATTGGAGCGGTCGCTCCAACACCAAAAATCGTTGACAGGTGAGTAGCGAGGTTGTTTGTCGTTCCTGCGGCAGCGCACATCACTATGTGTGACACCGCAGGAATGAGGAAACTCACCGTACCTGCGTCCCGCCGGCAATGAGGAAGGAAGTGGGTGGAATGTTACGTCCCGCTCATCTCTGCCCCTCTGCTTCTATTGGGCGGCAGCTTAGTGACGTCGCTGTGACGCCGAACGAACCGCCCCCTTAGAAAGGAGGCTGTTCGCCGGTCACAGCAACGTCGCCGAGCAGGTAAGTCCGTGTGACGGGTCTGGGCGATGTTGTGCGCCACAGGCAGTGATTTTCCCGACACAACCGATGGGGGTGATTACGCTCGCTAGCAATATCGATACCAATATCGCAGCGTGTAAAGTACCCTTTACAGTCTACAATCAGTGCTGAAAATTTCAGACTTTATAGGGACACACCTATTTCACAAAGAGAATATCAATATATTTCCAGGGAAGTACAACACAGAGAAAAGAAAGATGCTTCTGAGTAGTTTTTGAGGGGTTAGGGAAGAAAAATAAATGAAAGAATAAAAAGGACGGGAGGACACTTGTAAGCCCAGGTTACAGACAGATAATTATTCACTTAGAAGTTTTATTCTGATTAACATCATCCTGAACCGCAATAATAAAAAATGATTTTTTAGTAATGGTATCCCGCACTTGGCTTTCTAAAGGAAACATTGCTAATATCATTACCCCTTATTTATGAAGTGCTAAGCGAGTGCTTGTATTCTGCAACCCATCATAATAAGGAAACAAGGCAAATGATTCTGCTACGGGGTATTATGTGCAAATAAAAGAGCTATTTAAAGGCAATTTAGAAGCAAAAAATGAATGAAAACCCTTGTTTCCAAATAACGCATTATTCTAGGCAGAGCGGTATAGGTGCCATTTACAACCCTCCGATTAATCCGGATGCATGCCATCAAAGTAGTACGGCATATTTTATGCAGTGTACCTTTATTACTTTAAATGTACAATATAGGCCTGAGATAATGGGCCATAGATCTGGTTTACCGCGGTAAATGTTCACCAATTCTATTAAGTAGGATGAGGGCTGTTGTCTCTCCCAAATGTGAACAATGTGGGGTATTTTCTCTATAGGAAGCTTTTATTTAACATTGGAAACCACAAAGTTAAAACTGTCACAATAAAACTAATTAATAGATATGTAAGACCTGATGAAACTGGTGTAATTACTTTTCAAATCCATGTCAAAAAGGCTGTAAAAATGCACTAGTCCGGCAATATAGTGACAGAGCTCATGAGTCCAAGTGTATTCTTTAGAGATGAGCGAATCAGCTCTAAATCAATTTGTATAGAAATGATTCAATAAGAATCAAGTGATCCATTGGCCCTGTGCGCACACTGCGTTTTTACCCGCTTTTTTTGTGTGTTTTTGCTGCAGAAAATTCTTGAGAAAATGGTTGTAACCTTTCTGCAGACATTCCCCAGCAAAACCTACGGAAAAAAAAATCTGTGCGCACACTGCGGTTTTTTTCTCAAGAAAAACCTTTCTGCAGAATTTCTTGAGAAAAAAAATGTGCATGTCACTTCTTTTCTGCAGGTAATTGCGTTGTTTGCCATAGATAATGGTAAAAAAATGCAGGGACCAACCTGCGGAAAAAGCGCATTAAAAACACTTAAAAAACGAGGTAAAAGCACGGTAAAACCGCATGCGTTATTGGTGAGTTTTTTTAACGCAAGTGCGCTAATCTTTCAGACTCTCAAGAAATTTCTTGAGAAATTTCTTGAAAAAAATCCTTTTTCTAGTGCGCACAGGGCCTTATTGTGATCTGAAGTTTCTCCAGGATCAAAATCATAGTAGAGTGTAAAAAATTTTAAATATAAAATGAATACTCATCTCACCATTTACCTGTTCCCTACCACCGCAGCTCATTGTCCCCTCTGTGCAGCCTTCCCTTTCCTCCCTGGTCATCTTCACTGTGTGCCGGACCTTCCATCCCTGAGTATTATTATTATTATTATTTATTATTATAGAGCCATTTATTCCATGGCGCTTTACATGTGAAAGGGGTATACATAATAAGGACAAGTACAATAATTATAAACAATACAAGACACAGACAGGTACAGGAGGATAGAGGTCCCCGCCCGTGAGGGCTCACAGTCTACAAGAGATGGGTGAGGATTCAGTAGGTGAGGGCAGAGATGGTCATGCGGTATGGAGGACTGAGGGTTACTGCAGGTTGCAGGCTTGGCAGAAGAGGTGGGTCTTCAGGTTCCTTTTGAAGCTTTTCACAGTAGGCGAGAGTCTGATATGTTGTTCCAGAGTATGAGGGAGGCGCGGGAGAAATCTTGGATGCGATTGTGGAAAGAGGAGATACGAGGTGAGTAGAGAAGGAGATCTTATGAGGATCGGTGGTTACATGCAGGTAGGTACCAGGAGACTAGGTCACAGATGTATGGAGGAGACAGGTTGAGGATGGCTTTGTAGGTCATGCTTAGGGTTTTAAACTGGAGTCGTTGGGCAATGGCAAGCCAGTGATCGGATTGGCAGATAGGAGAGGCCGGGTAATAGTGGGTGGACAGGTGGATTAGTTGAGCAGCATAGTTTAGAATAGATTGTAGAGGTGTAAGACTGTTAGAAGGTAGGCCACAGAGCAGGAGGTTTCAATAGTCCAGGCTGGAGATAATAAGGGAATGCAGTAGTATTTTTGTAGCTTTCTGGTAAAGGAATGTACGAATCGGGGAAATATTTTTGAGTTGGAGGTGGCAGGAGGTGGAAAGGGCTTATATGTGTGGCTTGAAGGAGAAACTAAAGTTGAGAGTTATCCACAGGCAGTGAGCACGTGGGACTGCAGTGAGTGAGCAGCCATTGATTTTGATGGATAGGTCAGTTGGGGGGGGTTGAGTGAGGTGGAGGAAAGATAATGAATTCTGTTTTGTCCATGTTCAGTTTTAGAAATCGAGTAGGCCTCTGATGTCACAACACACGGGCTAGTCAATGCCTGGGGTGACGAATATCATGATGTCAGAGACTGACATGGTGCACCAAGTGCAGAGTGAGGTTGGCCAAAGAGGACATGCCAGTGGAAGAAGAGCAGATGAGACCAGATGGAACAAAAGAGCAGATTGCGGAGGTATCGTCATAAGAGAACACTGAGGGAAATATTAATTTTCTTTAACCCCTTTCCCAACTCTTTAAAATTCAGTAAAATGTCAGCCAGCTAGCCACCATTTTACTGATTCCCACAAAACTAATTGAAAAAAATTAGAGTTCGGGTGCATGTGAAGGAAGAACACTGAGGAGCTGTCAATCAGGCTAAATGGGCAGAGATTGAATTTCAACTTTGAAAAGGGTTTACTCAGGCATTCTGACATAGATTATAAAAGTAAGTACACCAGCCTCATCAGGCATTATCAATTTATTTCATTTGGTATGCATTTTGTATTATGAAATCTAGTGACATAGCTGCTCTAAGACCATTCCAAAAAGCCAGTTATACAGGTATGAAAATGGATAAGAGTTGCTCAGGGTCTGAATCGAATCGGACCAAGGAAACATTTACATGGTGTTTGAATGTTGTACCAGTATTTGTGTGTTTTTTTCCTAAGTACTCACTTCCCCAAACTCTAAAAACATACTGATAGATTAATTGTCTTCCTACGACTTTATGCCTCATCTGTGTCTGAGAAAAAGTAGATTGTATGTGACGCACCAAATTGGTATCAAAGACTGATATGAATGGTAAAAAGACTGATAGCAGTTCTTAACATGCAAGTGTTAACAGGTGCATATTGAACAAGCAATATAAAAGAAATAAAGACAGTTGCACTCTGAAATGCTAAAACATGTTAATAGAAATATGAAAATGCATTACTGCTAAGAAAATATTTAGAAAAATTGCAATACTTAACATATACAAAAAGCCCGTTTTATGTGAGCCTAACAGCCAATGTCAAGGTGAATCTCTTAATTAAGGTTGGGTCCCTATCAACTCCAATGACTCTCTATGGGTTAAAAAACCTCCAATTTATGGTGGACAGAAATCTGCTAGTAAAGAATGAAAATTGCCTAAGGCTGATGAGGAGTGCTCAATCAGAAGGCATTAGAGTATCTAGGGACACAACAATAAGAGATACGCCTTGACGTCGGCTGTTGGGCTCCCATAAAACTGGCCTTTTTATATGCCAAGTATCTCAATTTTTCCATGTATTTTCTTAGCAGTAATGCATCTTTATATTCCTATATTCATTGTTCACATATCTTAGCATTTCAGAGTGCAACTTTCTCTTTATTTGATACGAATGGTGACTTTTTTGTACAGGCTGTAGAATATGTTGGTGCTAAATAAGCAAAAGAAAACTATTTTTTTTTAATATAACTGAATTTTATTGAGTTTTGATAAAGTATTACAAACAAGAATGAAGAAAAGACAATCCAAAATCATGTAGATCAGAACAGATAGAGTATATACTTTATCAACCAAGAGAATTGTCATCAGTAAGAAATAGACTCCACACACCAAGTCTTTGTGTTTAAAATATTGCATAAACAGGTAGAAAAACATGACAAGACATTGACATATAAGGTTGGGGGGGGGGATAAAGAACCAATCTGGTTCTGCTTATTCAACCTATGTCATCTTTTGCAACTTCATTCATTTATTCATTCAAAAGAAAATGATTTTAAAAACCAACGCAGACTGCACGGTGGGCCCCATGTTTTTCAGTCACCGTATATGAAGCACTGACTTCTATGGACAGTTATAAGCTGGCTTTTGTTCACTGTTGAGTTGGGATATGTACAAAGATTGAAAATGTACATGGAAAAACAAAAACCCAAATAATAAAATCATCCAAACACTTGTATGTTACGTGCAGAGTAAAATATCAAAAATAATATTGCTTAGATGTTGCATTCTTGCACAGTGGTGACACCATGCATTACTGCGTTCTAAGCCCATATAGCTGAATGGGGTTTGTTTGTAAGTCAAGTTGGGTTTTTAATGGTGCTTTTATGGGGTGTATATAATGTATTGAAAATTGTTACTAAGTTCATTTTGGGGGACAATGGTAATGCAAAAAAACATTGTAATTCCGCAATTCTTTCGTATTATTTTGTGTGTCGTCACCAAATACTGACAGGTTATATTTATTATGCAGAAAAAAAACGATTATGGTGATACAATAGTGTATTGTTTGCTATGTTTTCTACTTTTCATAATAAAAACACATTGACTTTTCTGTGTGCTGACTTTTTTTTTTTTTTTTTTTTTTTAAACAACACAATATTCAGTGTGTGAAATAAATAATATATTTTTTATATTACACAGAACACAATTTTTTTTTTTATTTTTTACATTTTTGTTATAGTCTCACTGGGGCAGTAAACCATGTGAGTGCTGACAATACTCTGCAATGCTACTGTACTGCAGTGTATATTCTTCTTGCAAGGCTTAAAGGGGTTGTCTTATTCAGAAAACCTTCTTATATAGGTTTTTGTAGCTTTATATAACAAATTACGTATTGCTTACCCTTACTATGACCGATACTGACTCTCTGATGTTGCCCCGGTTTTGTTGTTTGGCTGCAGCATTGTGGTCACGTCAGCAGTGATGCAGCCAATCAGTGATTCTGTAGATGGCCTAAGGAACTGAGCTCACTCCTTGGCTGCAGCGCTGTCAACATGACGTCAGTGCCGCAGATGGTAATACTTGTTTTGCTGTTTTGTCGCTACTGCAGCCTATGAAAGACAGTTTTATGAAAAGGGATAATGCCTTTAATACTAAGTACTTAGGTGATGGAACATGATGGCCTTTATTAAACTCCTACCTGCCATGGAAATCCACCAAAATTCTGTTTTGTGAATGCTAATGCCATATAAGAGGTCAAAATGCTTGGATTATTAAATCAAACTTATCCCTGATCCTGGCTATTGCTATATCTGATTCTACACCCAGCGCAGACCTTTGTGCCAGCATCCTTGCCCTGTAGAAACATTTGTGAGCCCAATGTGGACACTGAATGCAGTCAGATACCCCCAAGTGGCACGGTCATCTCCCTGCTTTATAGAGACTTGCGACAGACTTTTTACTGGAGCCTCTCTTTTCCATCTAGACTCCTCATTTAAACCAAGTTTCCTTTCTGTTGATGCTTTATGAGTTAATGCCAGTTTTGTTGCCAGCAGCTCTTAGCAGTGCAGGTCAGCTGTAGCTGCTGTAAGCCCATGCCCTTTACATTTAAATAGGGGGGTTTACCCAACAGTCCTTGCTGTTGATAGAATTCATTCTATTCGGACATCCTGGTGGAAGGAGATACCGGGGAATTGTCCTGTGCCCATCCAACTTCTACTTTGGAGTCTGTCTGAAGCCATGGATTTGGTGTTCCTAGCCTTCTGTTTACCCCCCCGTCTGTCTTTCCTTTTCCTCCATGTTTATTTGTGCAGCGGAGGGACTAGTGTCTCCCGACAGCCATCTCACTGGCCAGGGTGTTTGCAGAGCTAGTGAGGAATTAGGTATCCGGCTTGGCGATGGGTTGAAACACCCCATGTAAGGAGGCTAGGGAGCTCAGGTAACAGCTTGAGGTGAGTTCGGGAGGTGTCCACTCACCCCTCCCTAGCTGCAGGGCCCACTGTTGTAAAAGTGCCCCTTGTCCCCCTTGTTCTTTGTGTATTTTGTAGTGTGTCAGATGCCCATAAGTCTGAATTCAAGTGTCATGCAGTGCTTCTAGACTTCATCATCTCCGAGAGTGACACCAAGTGATGGCTTTATAAGGCCATCATTTTATATTGGATATCTTTGCAATTTAGAGCGCTGTATCAAGGCTCAGACCAGTTTGCTATAGGCCTAATGGAAGTGACAGTGCTAGTTATCTGTGGTGCTGTCTAAAGAGACTTCCGTTAATGCAATGGTCCATCAGAACATGTCTTTTGGACTGGATTACAATTCAATTTACTTTAAATACAATTTACTTCCATGCATTTAACATATTAACTCAGCATGGAAATAAGACATGTAGGTTGTGTAGGCAGGAGCAGTTTATTGTAATGTTTTTAATGCCAACAAATCCCAAACATTAAATATGGGGAAAAAAAATATAAGAATGCTCTCCACTAAATTAGAAACATGGTGATAATTCACAACTGGTCACATGGCCTCCAAAACCAATACCCCCATCCCACAAAGCACGATTGTTGCTAATTACCTATTAAATAGCTTTAGATTTTGTTAAAAAATAATTGCTAAAAAAAATCTGTTTTTAGATTTTTTTTGCAGTTATTGAGAAGGATGTTCAATAGAGATGATCAACTTGATATGATACAAATTGAATTTAAGTCAGATTTTATGAAATTCACAGGTTATGGTGAATTTGAACAATTAGATTCAAGTCATGTGAATCGCCCAAAAAATCCTGCCGCTTTTTTATACAATGCAATTGCATCAGTCACAGAAGGGTCACGTGACCTGAGGCGTGACATGATGGGTTTCCACATAATTCCTTTGCAGCTATCACATCCCATGATATAGTGCAACCAATCTGGAGCTACTATCATAGCCAGTATAAAAGCCTAGGCAGGAAATGCAGCAGCTATTTTAGGGTGATTTTAGGATAGCAAGTGTATATCTGAGCTCAAAGCTTAGTAAGATCGGAACAGAATGTTCTAAAACATTGGACAAATACTGCATACTATGTTGTGCAACTACAATATAGAAGAAGATAGGTGAACTAGTCTGCAAATAATACAGACATTCAATTAATAAGGGAAAGAGAGAGTGGAAGAGGTGCTAGCAGCAGTGTTAGGCCTGCGACACACATCCGTGCCGCCGGCACGTGTTTGTCATTTTTACACGTACTGGCGGCACGGAGATACGTTAAGCAATCCTACCCTATTGTAGCAGGCACACACACGTAAAACCATACGGAACGTGTGTCCGTGTGCGTTTGTACGTGTGTGCATTTTTCAAAGCGCTGACATGTCAGTGTTTTCTCTCGCAGCACGGGTGTCACGCAGCCCGCACCCGTACCACACGGGTGTAGTGTGGATGCGGTCCAGTGTGACACGCACCGGAGAAACACATGTGTCAGTGAAAAAAACCCCAAAACATTAACTCACCTTCTCCAGCCCTCCTGTCTCTGCCGCTGCTGCCTCTTGCTGCCGACCGCCGCTCATTATTCTCATTTAATATTCACTTCACTGCCTGGCAGCAGCAGCAGCGGGGAGACGGCAGGGCTGGAGACCAAGGATCAGCACCACGGACAGCAGCGCGGACAGCAGGAAGGACCAGGTGAGTATGTAAATTACTGGTTCTACGTGTGCTATCGCGGATAGCACACGTAGAACACACGTGGCCCGCACGTACCAGAGAAACGTACTTACCTGCACGCAGCACACAGGGGAAATACGTGTCTCTCGGCACGTGCGTGAATTTCACATGAGTGTGGCAGAGGCCTTAGACTCAGTGTAATTGATCTATGATATGGTATAACTGTCATCTGTAAGGCTGCACTTGAATTATAAACACAGTTTTTTCTTCTTTATTCTTAGTGCACCAGAAAGTAGAAGCAAGACAGCACAATATTTTTTATAAACATATAAATAAATCTGAAATCAGTGTCAGACTGTGTGCTTGCTTATCATAAGTGACAGTTCTGAGTTTTTTACAATTCTTGTGAAAAGAACAGCTTTTGTTTTTAAATACAATAGAAAACTGCTTAAAATCCAAACATTTAACTACAACTGTCTACATCACAAGGTGTGCATGTTTTTTGGTTTGTTTTTTTTCCACACCTGCTTTTTACTAGTCAATTTTTTCATCTGCACAAGTCACATCAATACAGTGCTCTGTTGCAGGTGCTGGGTTTTTTGTTATGTACCTACCTAACATTTCTTATTTTGTCATTTTTGGGAGAGAGAATTTTGTTGAAAATATAAAAAAATATAGACATTTGTGTTACTAGTGCAATTTGTCATCCATACACACCACACCTACACTGCAGCCTGCTATCATATTTTGCTTTCTCCATGTTTACCTACCCAGCCTTTCTTATTATGTACCTTTTGGAAAGGGTCAAATATTTGAGTTTGATTGTCAAAAGTAAATTAATTACAGTTTTGTACAAAATGTAAAAAAAAACCCACATCACAGCTAAGAATGATGGAAACCACCAGTGGCAGCAGAAGCACTACCATTCGCATCAGTTGTACGATCAGTTGTCCTACCAAACAAAGGCCACAATTCAAGTACTTTTCCTCCAGCAAGTGTATAATGGAGAGGAAGCTGAAGGTGTTGCAGAATATAAAGCACGCCACTTGTCTCAGTCATAGCAGGATGAGGCTACCTCTAAGGCCAGGGCCACACGGGGATCTACTGCAATCATCGCATGACACTCGGCTCACGCTGGCAGCACAGCAGAGCCGAATGTCATGCGAGTGTCACTGCGACTGAGGTCCGATCATACGATTGGACCTCAGCTGCGGGGGTCGGGCCGGCACTGAGGAGGGGCGGGCCAGTGCTGAGGAGGGGTGGGGCGGTGCTACGTAGGTGAGGGAGGGATCTATCTCCCTCTCTCCTCCGTTGCCAGCTATTGCCATTCTCGCCCTACACTCGCCGTACACCGATGTACTGTGAGTGTAGTGCGATTTTTCTCTCACCCCATAGACTTGAATGGGTGCGAGAGAAACAAGACTCGGATTACAATCACAGCATGCTGCAACTGTTTTCTCTGTCCGATTAGGGCCGAGAAAATAATCGCTTATGGGTGACTGGGACATAGGCTAATATTGGTCCGAGTGGAATGCAATAAAACATCGCATTCCACTCGCTCCGGTTGTCATGCTGTGTGTCTTAGGCCTAACAGCGACACTGTCAGTTTGAGTCAGTGATCTGCACAGAATGATGCACCTGCATGATCGCAAAGAGATCATTTCTTAAAGCATGAAACGTCTATGAGTACACTGTGTTATTAAATGGGCAGTTGTATATTACCCTTACCAGCCGTTTCTATGGTGAGGTCACTTAAACAATACCAAGGCTATGTTTATGGTAAAGAGATTGAAAGAGGTTAGATACAGTCCTATGAAACCTGTAAGTATTATGTGTGTCTTTTCAGGGCAATTGGAGTATGTATGAATAAATTTGTCGCACATCTAATTTTTGTGAAAATCCTCCAAAAATGTGGAATTCAAATTTCAAAAGATTTGTTCATGCCTAGCACTCACAAATAAGTAGATACTGTTTCCTTAAAGAAGCAGCTGAAGCATCTTTTAATAGAACTCTTAATTTTGCCTTTTCTCTGTTGTCCCTGAGGGAAATACAGGATATCACAAAAGTGAAAAACACCCCTCACATTTTTGTAAATATTTTATTATATATTTTCATGGGACAACAACACTGAAGATCAAATTGGTCTGCTTGACTGTTGTCCCAGAAGGAAGCCTCTTCTAAAGATGAAGCACAAGAAAGTCTGCAAACAGTTTGCTGAAGACAAAGGACATGGATTACTGGAACCATGTCTTGTGTTCTGATGAGACCAAGATAAACCTATTTGGTTCAGATGGTGTCAAGCGTGTGTGGTGGCAACCGGGTGAGGATTACAAAGTCAAGCATGTCTTGCTTACAGTCAAGCATGGTGGTGGAAGTGTCATGGTTTGGGGCTGTATGAGTGCTGTAGGTACAGTATCTACAGCTCATCGAGGGAACCATGAATGCCAGCACGTACAGTGACATACTCAAGCAGAGCATAATACCCTCTCTTCAAAAACTGGGTCTCAGGGCAGTATTCCAACATAATGACCCCAAACACACCTCCAAGATGACCACTGCTTTGCTAAAGAAACTGAGGATAAAGGTGCTAGACCTAAACCCTACTGAGTACCTGTGGGGCCTCATCAAAAGTAAAGTGGAGGAGCACAAGGTCTCTAGCATTCACCAACTCCGTGATGTCATCATGGAGGAAAGGAGGAGGATCCAGCTCTAATGAACTCCAAGCCTAAGTGAGTTAAGGCAGTGCTTGAAAATAATGGTAGCCACCTAAAATATTGGGTTTAATTTGTCCATTGTCACTTAGGGGTGTACTCACTTTTGTTACCAGTGGTTTAGACATTTATGACTGTGTGTTATTTAGAGGGACCGCCAAATTTACACTATTACACAAGCTGAACACTGACTACTGTACATTGTATCAAAGTGTCAAGTCTACAGTGATGTCCCATGAAAAGAAACAATAAAATATTTACAAAAATGTGAGGGGTGTACTTACTTTTGTGACATAGTGTACATGAATAAATTGAGAATTGGGTGTTTCAATTTACCTTGTAGATAAGGCATTTCCCTAAACAGTCTGATCCTGCTTATTTAATGCTAATAACATTAGACTTTATAGGGTTACACTCTGTTGACAAGAGCAATGGAAAACTCTAGTTGTAAAATTATTTATACATTTCCAGGAGGAATAACAAAGGAATGACACTCTAAGAAAGAATGCTCTATGATTGTTATTTCATTGGGAACACAAGTTAAGTTTTTACTAAAGCAGAACCTATTATTTAATCCTTATTATTATTAAAGGGTTGGTCCACTACTCAGCATAATGGCCACATAGATGTAAAGCTCATAAAGCAGGCTTTTCTCAAATACCTTGAGTAGTTGATTTTGCCTCTGAGTGGTGCTACTGCGGTCCGCTCATCCCCTTCTCGTGATCCGCCAGGCTCCGTGACCTCTGAGATCCAGTGATGTCACGTCAACTTCCAGTTGACCCGACATCACTGAGCCATGTCCCAGTCTCCCTGAGTGACCGGGCTGTGTGCGGAGTTTCACCGCTCATCACAACCCAGAATCTCTTGCATTCTCTCCTTCGCTGCAGAGCGCCACAAGCAGGAGCAATGCTGGGCTTTAACGCTGGGCTGTGACGAGAGGTGAAACTCCGCCCACAGCCCAGTCACTCAATGAGACTGGGACCTGCCTATGTGATGTTGGGTCAACTGGGACTTGACCTGACATCACCGGATCTCAGAGGTCACAGAGCCCGGGGATCACGTGATGGGGATGAGTGGTCCGCAATAGCGCCATTCAGAGGCACAACTGACTGCACAAAGTATGTGAGAAAAGCCTTTTTCATGAGCTTTACATTGATGTGACCACTATGCTGTGTAGTGGACCACCCCTTTAAATGCTCATTCTCATGATCATTCTTCAAAAGCACACCGCTCTGCATCCTCCCTTCCTTCAGCTTGCCAGGAGGCTGTGTGCTCCTGATTAACTAAAACTTGCGGCTTCCTTGCTCCATTGGCCTGAACTTTGTGCTCTTCAATGCTGCAAGTATGACCAGCTTTAAAGCAGCGCTTACTTGCTCTATTGGAAGGAGCTTATAAGCACTGCATTCCTTGCCTAGGAGACCAGACACCACTGATAGACTATATACATGGACAGCCACCTAGGCAGTTTAATGACAAGTAAATTGCAAAGTTGCATGTGTTTATAAGCACTTTGCACTTTCAACCATTTATCATTATGAGAATAACACTTTGAGCATTAGGAAGCAGTGATCAGGGCTGTGAACTTCTTTAACCCTAGAACGTGGAACCATAGAAATGTGCAATAGAAAACAAGTAACCTAGCAGGCCTGCGAGGCCCCAGGTAGGCATTCTAGGGTTAAATCGGAATGCACATGGCTGTAAGTAACAGTATGTAACCCCTATAGGAGTAGACCCTCAGAATTCCCAGTGCTGTTGATGCTATAGAGAAGGGTGTTTAGACTTTATAATCCCCTTTGTATGACACTAATCTCCTATTGTAAGTATATACTACGTTTGCTATCACCATGTCCTGTTACAGATATATTGATGACTTCTCCGGCACCGGTATACCCCTGCAGATGAATCACAGCGGAGTACAATATTATAATTACACCACTGGCCGGCAGCAGCAGGATGATTATCTTCAGTGTCCAGGTTTTCGGTGGCCACTTCTAATCCAGTCCTTGCCTTGTTTCTTTTCTTATACGCTGCAAAGACACATCAGAATAACGAGCTGCTCTCTCCTGCAAAACTTGTAAGCAATGTCTCTCATTTGATAATCCCATTGATCGTGGACTGTTCTAACATTGATTGCAAGCAGTCCCATCATTGCTCTTTCTGAATGATAGCATCATCAAACCGCCAGCGAGTGGAGAAGCAGAGCATACAAACCATGTGCTGGAGGAGGCGGCAGCTGCCTGCTGGTGTAGCAGGAGGTGAAGGTACAGTAGCATTCTGCCCTCGCTACAATGTCATTGCACTATTCAGATCAATGAAAAGAGATTTCACCTGATCTTCTGCTTAGCATTCTGGGCACATGAATCTGTCCATGCCAAGCTCAGCTGTAACGAGAAGAAATAGGCAAGAAACACATCACTCACACGTTTATTGGTATTACTCCATTGCAACTCATTACAAGAGATCAATGTAGACTTACAGGTTCTTCAGGTGATAGGGAAGCATCTTGAGTGGTTCCATCACTACCTAAAACACAAGAAAGATCACAGATATCAAAAAAAGATCCATTCAATTCTTTTATATGTATGAAAGAAGACCTGCCGTACACAACTGCAAATACCAGATCTAAAATACCTCGGCTAAACAACAGGGCAGACAATTATACCAAAAATACATTAATGTGTCTCTGGGATCAGATACAGGGGTCTGGTCGGAGGTCTGGTGGTTAAAGTGTAGCTTCACTCACTTCAATGGAACAGGTAAATCCTTATATCTAAAGCGGGCTTTACACGCTACGATATATTTAACGAGATGTCGGCGGGGTCACGTCGTAAGTGACGCACAACCGGCATCGTTAGTGATATCGTAGCGTGTGACAGCTATGAACAAGCAGAAATACTCACCTTCTCGTTCATTGTTGACACGTCGCTCATTTTCTAAAAATCGATCGTCCGGTTGTTCAATGTTTCCGAGGCAGCACACATCGCTCCGTGTGACACCCCGGGAATGATGAACTGCAGCTTACCTGCGGCCGTCGGCAATGCGGAAGGAAGGAGGTGGGCGGGATGTTTACATCCTGCTCATCTCCGCCCCTCCGCTTCTATTGGCCGGCCACTGTGTGACGTTGCTATGACGCCGAAAGTCCCTCCCCCTTCAGGAAGTGGATGTTCGTCGCCCACAGCGAGGTCGTTTGGAAGGTAAGTACGTGTGACGGGGGTTACAGCATTGTGCGACATGGGCAACAAATTGCCTATATCGCACAAACGATGGGGGCGGGTGCGATTGCAAATGCGATCGTACGACATATTGAAACGTGTAAAGCAGGCTTAACTCCAGATTGATTTGATTCAATATTCATTTTTAGGAATTTGTTGAACCTGGAAAATTTTAAAAATTTGTGATTTTGCTTTGCATTAATCACAAAAAATGGCTGATTCCTTTGCACACAGTGCAGAAAATTGCCTCAGAAAGTGAAGGCTCACATGACCTTGGGCGCAGCAGTTTGGCTTTCCGCACAATGCTATATATTTATCAAATTATTGGCATTGCACAGCCAATCAGGAAGGACAACTATAGCCTGTATAAAAAACAGAAGCAGGGAATGCAGCAGTAATTTAGTGGTGAATATGGATAGTGAAAGGACAGCTTAGCCATAGACATAGGAACAGAAAGCCATAAAACATGGAAGGAACTGTACATCCAGTATGTGTGACATCACAGCAGTGAAAATTGGTTACCATTACTGATAAGAGGACCCTTAGATGTTTATAATCACTGAATTTGGACTGGCTTTAAAAAAAAATTTGGGACCTGGAATTGACCGGGGAAGCCAAGTCCCATACACATCAATGTAGACTCAAACTTTTGTGCTGTAAAGTGGCTCTGAAATAGTCATAGTAATGGCTAAGAGGCTGCAAAAGAAAGAAAAATGGGGAAAATTGCCCTGCAAACAAATGTGGCTAGGCAACAGATTAAAAAAATACATAGATTTCCACCTATTTTTGATAACCAGCAAGGGTAAAGCAGGCAACTGTGGGCTGCAACCCTCAGGTGTCAGCTTTACCTTGGCTGGCTATAAAAAAAATACAGGGGATCCCACGCCATTTTTTTATTTAAATAAATCATTTTAAAAATCATTGTGATCTCCACCCTATTTTTGATAGCTTGTCAAGGTAAAGCAGACAGCTTGGGGCTGGTATTATCAGGGTGGGAAGGCCCATGGTTATTTAGCCCCTCTCAGACTGAAAATAGCAGCCCACAGCTGCTCCAGAATTGGCGCATCTATTAAATGTGCCAATTCTGGCACTTTTCCTGTCTTTTCTCGATTGCCCTGGTGTAGTGGCAATCAAGGTTATACTTTTGGGGTTGCTGTCAGCTGTGAATTGACAGCTGGCATCAAACCCAGGGTTAGTTCTGGAGAGGCGTCTATCAGACATCTCCATTACTATCACAGCAGGTGTAGAGTTAAAAAGCAGGAAAAAAAATAGTGTATTTGAATAAACACGCCCCCACACGCCCTTGTTTATCAATTAATTAATTAAAAACATCCTCGATGTTCTGACGATGAATGGTGAATAAAGACATAAGAATAAAGACTCCTCCACACTCCCTCTTTCACCAATTTATTACTTGAAAATAAATCCTGGAAGTCCAGATGTTATCCAAAGAGTAATGTCCCACAACATCTATCGATTCCTATTGGAGCTGCATTCTGAAAACTTTCTTAGAATGAGGATACATAGGTCACTGCCGTCAACTACAGCCCGGAAATTCTCACGATTAATGACGTCAGTTACTCAGTGACGTCACTACTCGTGAGAAATTCCGGGTGACCATTGACCAGCTGTAACATATGGAGCATCGTTTTGAGAACGTTTTCTGAATGACGCCCCATAGAAATCGATGGACGTCATGGGACATTACTCTTTGGATTACATTGGAACTTCATGGAATTAGGGAGGGAGTGTGGGGAGTCTTTAGTCAAATATTTTTTTTTTATCTCTATGCTTACTGGGTTAGTAATGGGGGTGTCTGATAGACCTTTATCCATTACTAATCCCTGAGCTTGATTTCAACTGTCAATTCAACTTCACAAGTATTACCTAGATGGCCACCGCAGCAGAGGAAAAGCTGGGTAAAATGGAGGAATTGACACATTTAATGGATGTGCCACTTCTGAAGCTGCGGGCTCCTATTTTTTGGCTGAGAAGGGCTAAATAACCAGCCCTCAGTTGTCAGCTTTATCTTAGCTGGTTATCAAACAGTAGGGGGGACGCTACACCGTTTCCTAAATTATTTATTTAAAGATGTTTAAAAAACATCATGGGATACCTTCTGTTTTGGATAACTAGTGAAGGTAAATCTGACAACTGAGGGATGCAGCCCACAGTTGTCTGTTTTACCTGCGCTGGTTAACAACAATAGGTGGGTGTCCATGTCATTTTTTTTTATCTTTATTGTTCACAGCAGCGGACATGTAACTTCTGCATGCAATAAAGCTTCTTGATTGGCAGCGCTATAGGCTTTTAGCAAACTTTATTAACATACGAATATTACCCAAACTCTGTGGCTTTTTTTTTTCCGTCCGTGATCGAATCCGAGACTCAGACACCCAGTGTTAGGTATGAACCCCAAGCTTTACAGTTCGGGAACGTTCATCCCTAGTTACCATCTGTTTTCCTGCAGCCGTAAAGGTAGAGGTCACTTTGACATTACTAAAGCTTTATTTGTGGTAATGAGCTTGAAAAGGGATAGATACAGTCCTAGGAGACCTCAGAGTGTTACATCTTTTCAAAGCAGTTGAAGGCTATGGAGTAATTTTGAGTCACTGCAAAATTAATTTAAAAAGAATTTGAATTTCAAAAGATTCCCTGAATTATACTAAACCAGATCAGGAGAACTGAATTTTTGTGTTACTTTTTTTTTTTTTTTACCACGGGGCCGCTGCACTAATATATCACATAAATCCACAATGATAGCTGATAAATATCTGATCACTATGGGTCTTACTGCTGGGTGCCCTTCCGAACACAAGAATTAGGGTCCCAAACCTCTGTTGTTCCTAGGTTTGGTGATAATTAAATCGACAAGGAAAGAACAAGCCCAATGGACAAGCAATTATCATTTATTCAGGTAACTACAAACCAAAGGACAGAAGTTAAAAATTAATGTTAAGGTAATGAAAACATCTACGTGTTTCAGGTGCCTGTAGCACCCAGAATGCTACAAGGACCTGAAACGCGTAGATGTTTTGCCTACCGTGGTATGAATTATTGCCTTCGGTCCTTTGGTTTGTACTTACCTGAACCGGATTCATTCTTGGTCATTGTATTGAGTAGTGGAAGAATCGCTATCCGTGCTCCAAACTCTAGACATAAATTAACGGTGAGTCAAATATTTTTCTACTTAGAATTAAATGGAGCAACAGCAATAATTGACTATGGAACTGTACTAGGACTCACCAGTGATCAGATATATAAGAGTATAAGAGATCAGTTCACAAATCAATCATCATGAGTGATTGTTCACAGGTTTTTATATAATCTGAGAGCAGCATAAAATTGGGCAAAGAAGACTGATTCTAAGGATGTGCCACTTACTGGACTGATTGTTGTAGTTTTCTTAGAATCCCTGTTTTATCTGATGTACATGTAGCAGAACTAGAACATCTGCCCTGTATATATCCCCGCCCACACATGACTGTCCACTTCCTATGAACACTGTGCATTGTTAGTGCGCTGCTAACCAGCAGAGGAGGCAGGGTTACACAGATTAGCCTGACTACCTTGCATGTGACATATAGCCAGGCCGTGATAATCTCCTGCTGATAAAACACTGATTGCATTGAAGATAAAAAAAACCAGCATAATAAGTGACACATCCAAGAAATCAAACTTTCTTACCCTATATTATGCTGCTCTCAGATTAAAAAGTGAACACCTGCTGACAGATTCCCTTTAAAAGGGCACCTAATCTGGCTGTAGCTGCTCCTTTAAATATAGCAATAAAAGTAACAATCATTTTTTGGGATTTGCAGCTGAAGTAATAACACTAATATAATGAAGGCAGACTTTCACATATAGAAGATTATTTTATGAATTTTTTAGCATAGAAGTTTAAAGTTTTGCATTATTCATGTTGGAGCTCGTCTGCATGCTCACTGTTTTCTGCAGTGTATATACAGTTTGGGTTTAATGCCTCCATGTAGGTGGGTTAGATGCCTCCTTAATGTGATAGAGTGCTTCTTGTACATGTAATTATAGCGGTGCAATTGTATCAAGACATGACAAAGAGAAGACGCTTAAGTGCAACATGGGTGTTCACAGATGTGATACAAGATCCGCTCGTGGTAATAGTTACAGAATCACAGCTTGATAACGGCTCTGCATTTGGTTTAAAGCCATTTGGATTGTACACTGCTGGTAATGGGTCCCTTCTGCTCAAGACGCTAAGCAGTAACAGATCACAATGGCATTGTAAATTATATGTAACGCTGCCTGGTGACATTGCGGTTTACAGTGACACCTACCAGTATTGCAGATAATCAAGCTGTGGAATTATAGCTCACAGAAATTGGGGGCGATTACACTGATGGTGCTCCCAGGAGGTAACGATGGACAGGATTTTGGGGATAGCTCTTCTGTGAACAGTTCTGTCCATTCCCTTTCGCTCTACTCATACGTCCTCCTGTTCTGGACCTCAATCATGATCCGGGTTCCGTGGCTGTGGTACAGGCTCCACCATGACAGACCTATGAATTGAGTATGAATGATCAGTCCAGGACAAGAAAAGGCAGATTTCTCTAAGATATACACTAGAGATCAAAATTAGAGAGCAACACAGAATTTCCAATGTTAAAGGGAACCCGTCAGGTCCAATATGTACTCAGTACCACGAGCAGTTCTGGGTTAATATTGCTAATCACTACCTAACCATCCCTGTGTAGCATAGATAAAGGGATCTTTAGAAAAGTATTTCCAAAGATCTTTTTCCGTATGCAAATTAGCGAGGCGACTAGCCCCAAGGGCGTTACTTCCCCTGGCTAGTTGGCCCAATTAGCATGTTAGTACGTCCCTGTGGGTGTGCTAGCATGCTAATGAATACGCAGCGTTAGAGGATGATCTCACTCACCTCTCCGCTGCCATCGCAGCCCGACACTGGATTTCAGCTCAGTGCGCATGATCCTGGAGTTTGGGTCATGCGCACTACTTCAGTTTGAAGCCAAGAAGCGTACACCCGGCTTCATAGTGCACATGATCGAAACTCAAGGATCATGCGCACTGAGCCGAAATCCAGTGTCGGACACGATGGCGGCAGAGAGGTGAGCGTGACCATCCTCTGATGCTGTGCATTCATTAGCATCTTAGCACACCCACAGTGGCCCACAGGGACGTACTAACATGCTAATGGAGCCGACTAGCCAGGGGAACTAGCATACGATATAAGATCTTTAGAAATACTTTTACTAAAGATCTCTTTATCTATGCTAGTGTATGCAGGGACAGTTAGACAGGGATTAGCAATATGCACCCAGAACTGCTCAAGGTTCTAGGTGCATATTGGACCTGACAGGTTCCCTTTAATGTCATTGTGTAGTCTTATGTGATTATATCCTACAATAGGGAAACTCGCAGTATTTTAAGCTTATTTTATACATTGAATTTATTCAAAATCACATAATAAAAATGTAAATGAGATAAATGAAAAAGAACACGGATCAAAATTAGAGAACACTTTCATATACCTGCAAGTTATTTGTGTTAATATGGCACCTGGTGCTAATTTCCTTAATTGTCTGACAAACCCTATGTAACAGGCTGCCTAACTTTCAAGTTTGTACTGACTTTGCAAAAATGGTGTGCTGTTCCAAAGTAACTGAACCCTTCCGGCAGCAGGTTGTCCAGATGAAGGCCAAAGGGGTGAACTATCAGCCATAGCAAGAGAAGTTGGTTGTTCCAAGTCTGTGATTTTGAGAATATTGCTGCCTTACAACATCACAAACTCACCTCTCCCAAGAAGGCTGATAACCCTCTAAAAACAAATGCAAAAGAGGACAGGATAATATGGAGACTCTTCATGGGTAATCATTTCAACGCTGCAGCTGGAATTGCTCGCCACTTCAGGGTAAGGATCTGTCTCGTCATACATTGTCACAATGTTTAAGAGCATTTGGACTGAAAGCCCACTCTGCAGTGACCAAACCTCTCATTAGCAGAAAGAATCAAAAGGCTAGACTCACCTTTTGGTGAGGAGCATGTTGTGTGGACAGAGGAGAAGAGGTCCACAGTTAATTTTAATGATGAAAGCAAGTTTAATTTTTTGCGGTCAGATGAATTATGTTCAACAAACTGGGGAAAGACTGAACCCAAAGTGTGTTAAGAAGTCAGTGAAAGGTGGTAGAGGAAGTGTAATGGTTGGGGAAATGTTTTCTACAGCAGGGGTTGGACCTCTTATAAAGCTACACGGCAGAGTGAATGCAAGTGTGTATTAGAACCTTCTTCAACAACACGTGGTTCCTTACTTGCGTTCATCACTCAATCAACCACCAATTTTCATACTGAATAATGCCCCCTGTCACACAGCAAAACGGGTAAAGCAGTTCCTTGCAACTGAAAACATTGAAACAATGAAATGGCCAGCCCAGAGTCCTGATCTAAATCCAATAGAAAACCTCTGGAAAATCCTTGGACACAAAGTTATGGCCAAGAAACCCACAACCGTCAAAAAATTGTGGAAGAGACTGGAAGAAGAGTGGAACAAAATCACACCAGAGCAGTGTGAGAGACTGGTGATGTCCTGTGGCTGCAGATGTACTGAAGTCATTCAAAGCAAAGGCCTGTACACGTCCTACTGATTGGTGACTGTTGCTATCTTCAGAAAATTTACTTATAATCTTTCTCTGTGCTACTGTGATGCCCTGGACTAGTCAGGTCGTCCCAGGTAGTCCCATGCACACACACCCCCCTGCCTAAAAAGGTGACAGCAGCCAACCAAGAAACCCTTGTCACCACCCTCCAGGTTTGATGTCCACACCAGGGGAGTGGAGCCAGGTGGTTGACTCCACCCACCGAGGAGTTCACAGGCCTGGAGGCGGGAAAAGACACAAGTTCTAGAGCAAAGTAGTCTTGACAGTGAAGGAGAGAGGTTGAGCTCAAGGGCAGACCTGTGAACAGGCCTGCCAACAGTCTACTCAGGTGGCTGGGTCGGAGCCCAGTTACCTCTGGCAAGGAGGCAGACGTTGGTGGCCACCTGCAGGAGCTGGGATTACAGCCGGTGGAACCGTAGGGACCGGGGTCGGGCGGTGGCCCGCCGGTACCGAACCGGGGAACCGATTGGAAACCGGAGCACCAGGAGGGGTACTCAGACCCAGTACGAAGCCCCAAACTGACAGGGCCGAGTCGAATCAACTGATTGAGGACTGGACTTAAGGACCTATCCCACACAAGACCCGTTAGAAGACAACAGCCCAACCATTAGGGTAAAGCCACCACCAAGGCATAGAGACCCAAAGAGCCAGCGTCTGCGGGAAAACAGGGCTCTTCCGACAACCAGCAAGCCGGGGAGAGGACTACAGTTGCTTAGGCATAGGAGTCAAACATTCATACAAAAAGGTGCAAGAGAAAGGCGGAAACCACCAACCTGACAAGGGAGAAGCTCCAGCCGGCTGCGGGCCCCGTTCATCATCCCGTTTGGTTTACCAGAGACTCCAGTGTATTGTGTCATAGTGAGTACACCAGTGCCTTCTGGCCGCGCACCGCGCCGCACCAGCATACGCCAGCACCCGCTCACCCGCCTCAGCACCTCCCTCGGGCCCCCGGGACCATCACTCCCCTACCCACGGTGGGGTCAACACCAAGTTGCGCAACACCGTCCCCGGGAGGCCTAGTTAACGGCAGCGGTGGTGTCCATCTATTCACCACAGCCCGTGGGTGGCGTCACGAACTTACATCCCTTAAAACCACCACGGCCCCGGCCGTGGAACTTCCTCCACCGAAGTCCCTCCGTGTAGCGCCAAGCCCCTTGCAGAGCGACGAGAGCCCCGGGTCCGTGAGGAGCTCGAGCCACCACCCACCGTACGAACACTGATACGAGCAGCTCGTCGGTCGCAGCCGAGTCCGCAGGGCGGTACACTACAGTCATTGCTGTTCTCTAATTATGATCATCACGTTTTGGACAAAACAAGGGTTTTATGTTGATAAACTTTGGATCTTTTGTAAAACACAGTTCTTATGGTATGGTGCACCCCTTACAAAAAAACTTCAAATGTTCATTAAGAGATCATACATTGTTCTATAATTTTGATCTCTAGTATATTATGAAGATGACATTTCTTATTTTCATGTGCATTAGTGATTTATGGGAAAAAATTAAACAATGGCTACTCTTTAAGTAGTAAGTTATGAAATTCACTATTACAGTTCAGTTTTGTCAGGTGCCTGATCTTCTGGTAGCCTCCCTGGTTAGGTTCATTTTCGGTGTGTACCCAACATAAGGCAATGTTTGCTGTGTCAGCCCATGACCGCAGCAGTGTTTGAAGGGGGCTGGCTGATTGCTGATTTAAAAATCTGAGCCAGCTTGTCTTTCTATGCATCAGCGATGATGGTGAGAAACGGGGCTGGCTTAGCTATTGAAATCAGCTAGACAACTAGCACCCAACACACCGCTCTCGTCATGTGTCAAATTGGGAAGTGAAGCTGCCAAGAACCGTGATCAGGGGATCGAAGGAGCCTCGAGTAAATGAACTTTTAGGTATATAAATCACAAGTTTACAGGTATTTTTTTGTCTAGACAGCCCATTTAGGATTATTAAAAGCAATTGAGAAGCGTGCTGATCATAAGCAGGCATGAGTCGGGTTATGTTATATTAGAGATCATTATAAAAATGAAATATTAAGTGCTATTTCAACTCCTTGTGAAAAAATGCTTAACTATGACAAGGAAATCAGGAGCGCTTAGTTGCAGGACCATATTACTATAACTATGCAGTCATATTATCAGCAAAGTGGAAATATTCAGATGGTGAGAGAATTACTAAATGCAGCAACTTAAAGGGGTTGTCCACGCCTGGTGAAATCTTTCTTTGCCAAATCCTAAGGTAGTGCACACACCAATCATATTTGGCACCTCTTGCCAACCCCAGAGGTCATTGCATGACCGCTAGTATGTGATTTGCATACTTGTGGTCACATACCGATTAGAGTCTCTCAATGGAACATTGCAAGACATGGCTGAGACTCTAATCCGCTCTTGACCACAAATCGCGTACTTGGGGTCACTTGTCGACAGCTGAATCCACATGCCGAAGATTTCACCAGTGGTGGAAACCCCTTTCTTGTAGGTTCTGTTTCTAAATTTACTATAAAATGGCTTAAAGAGGTTGGCCACTAATTTACCATAGAAGGCCTATCCTTAGGATAGGTAAGCAATATCTGATCGGCCAGGGCCCGACACCCCGCACCTCCACCGATCACCTTTTCTCTGTTTTGGTGGCTGCAGCAGGCAGTTGGAAAGGCTCAATTCTAGAGCTACCTCATCTTCTGATAGTGGCACTACCGCCTCTTATTGATTTGAATGGAAGGCGGATGAGCAGTACCCAGTTGCGGCCGCTATCGTTTGACGGGGCAGCTCTGGAACTGAGCATGTTCTGCCTCCTGCTGCAGCCGTCAGGTTTGAAAACAGCTGATTAGAGGGGGGGCGGGTGTCGGACCCCGACCAATCAGACATTGATGACCTGTCCTAAGGATAGGCCATCAGTGTTAAAGTAGTAACAAACCTCTTTAATGATTACATCCTGTGGAATTCAGGAGGATGTGTCATTTTTTTATAACTTAGAAAAGACAGTATGAAGTTGAAACCCATTGACTGAATAAAAGTATCTCATTAAACCTTCATGCAGCAAGTCCATTCTTCCATCCGCAGTCTATTTTCGAAGTTTTTTCATCCTTCAGTGGAAATTTCACCTGGGACTCCACCCAGCCACAAGGCAGCAGTAGGTCAAACTTCAGATAAGGGCACCACACCATCCCCTTGGTGAGCAACACCTTTTTACTATTTTTTTCCTCCTTAAATAAGGTTACCCTACTGTTGTACTTTCTTCCCCCCACAGGGTTTTTTGCAAATCTGAGCAGAAACTATAGCTCTGTACACATCAAAATGCATATTCTGCTTCTGCTTCATCAATAAACATTAGTGAACCAAGGGCCATTGGAAGCCATGCATGCCTAGCCATCACACTGCCTCCACCATGTTTTACAGAGTATGTGTTGGGCTTTGAATCATGAGCCTCTCCAAGTCTTCTCTATACTTTCTTCTTCCCATCATTCTGATACAGACTGATCTTGGTTTCATCAGTCTGAAGAATGCTTTTCCAGAACTGGGCTTGCTTCTTTAGATGTTTTTAGTCTAGTCTGGCCTTTCTATTTTTAAGGCTGATTAATGGTTTGCACTTTTTGGTGAAGCCTCTATTTGCTCTCAAGAAGTCTTCTTTTGGATTTCTTTTTTTTTTCAGCCTAATGATGGTACGTTTCTCTTCCATTGAGAGCTCCTTTGATTGTATGTTGTGGGTTCCCAGTAACAGGTTCCAAATACAAATGCCTCACCTGGAATCAGCTCCAGACCTTTCACCTGCTTAACTGATGATGGATTAATGAGGGAATAGCCTATGCAGCCCATTAAAGAGCTTTAGAGATAACTGACCACTTAGTTTGGTCCTTTGAAAAAGATGCAGCTGCATATTAAAGGGAACCTGTCACTAGATTTGGCGACTATAAGCTATGGCCACCACCACTGTATATAACAGCCCAGGCTGCTCTGTATAATGTAAAAATCACTTTTATTATACTCACTTAGGGGGGGCGGTCCGGTCCGATGGATATCACTGCTCCTCCGTCCGGCGCCTCCTCTCTTCTAAGATCTCTGTCCTCCTATCCATCCCAGGCCAGCATTACGGTCCTGCACAGGTGCACGTTGATCTGCCCTGCTGAGGGCAGATCAAAGTACTGTAATGCGCAGACGCGAGGGAAGATAAAAGACAGCCCGCGCATGCCCACTACAGTACTTTGATCTCCCCTGAGAAGATCAGATCAAAGTGCGCCTGCGCAGGACCTCAATGCTGGCTAGTGTGGCTGATGAAGTTGCGTCATGCACAGGGGCCTCAGACGAAGGAGGACGGCGATCGCCGCAGAAAAGAGGCGCCAGACTGGAGTGCAGTGACGCCCATCGGACCCGACTGCCATGCAAGTCAGTATTATATAGGTATTTTTTCTGTTCTATAAAGGGGCCTGGACTTTTTTTATACAGTATTCTGGAATGCTGTAGATAAGCGCTCACTGATGGTGGCTGCAGCTCATAAGGGGAAAACCTAGTGTAAATTTTCTGTAAATTTTTAAAATAAAGAGCGTCTATATTTTAATCCCATATTGATTATACAACTATACCTTGAATATGTTTTGGTAAACAATTAATATTCCAAAACTTGTGTCCAACAATTTCCGGACCTAACAGTGTATGGCTTCAAAAAGGCCCTATATGGTCAAAACGTTGCATTTAATGTTTATCCCTTGTATGCTGTGATCAATAAAGGAATCTTTCTAGAGCAGAATGTCTGATTCCTTGGATATTTGTAATTTCCAGCAATTGGCATTACCGTGGGGAGTTTAAGCAAGAATTCACGGGCCTTGGAATGGTGCATAGGATTACATAATTTTCAACCCTACAGTACTGCACTCATTATACAGTCATATGAAAACGTTTGGGCACCCCTATTAATGTTAACCTTTTTTCTTTATAACAATTTGGGTTTTTGCAACAGCTATTTCAGTTTCATATATCTAATAACTGATGGACTCAGTAATATTTCTGGATTGAAATGAGGTTTATTGTACTAACAGAAAATGTGCAATCCGCATTTAGACAAAATTTGACTGGTGCAAAAGTATGGGCACCTCAACATAAAAGTCACATTAATATTATTTTGTAGATCCTCCTTTTGCAAAAATCACAGCCTTTAGTCGCTTCCTATAGCTTTTAATGAGTTCCTGGATCCTGGATGAAGGTATATTTGACCATTCCTGTTTACAAAACAATTCCAGTTCAGTTAAGTTTGATGGTCGCCGAGCATGGACAGCACGCTTCACATCATCCCACAGATGTTCAATGATATTCAGGTCTGGGGACTGGGATGGCCATTCCAGAACATTGTAATTGTTCCTCTGCATGAATGACTGAGTAGATTTGGAGCGGTGTTTTGGATCATTGTCTTGCTGAAATATCCATCCCCTGCGTAACTCCAACTTCGTCACTGATTCTTGCACATTATTGTCAAGAATCTGCTGATACTGAGTTGAATCCATGCGACCCTCAACTTTAACAAGATTCCCGGTGCTGGCATTGGCCACACAGCCCCAAAGCATGATGGAACCTCCACCAAATTTTACTGTGGGTAGCAAGTGCTTTTCTTGGAATGCCGTGTTTTCTTGCCTCCATGCATAACGCCTTTTTGTATGACCAAACAACTCAATCTTTGTTTCATCAGTCCACAGGACCTTCTTCCAAAATGTAACTGGCTTGCCCAAATGTGCTTTTGCATACCTCAGGTGACTCTGTTTGTGGCGTGCTTGCAGAAACGTCTCCTTTTGCATCACTCTCCCATACAGCTTCTCCTTGTGCAACGTGCGCTGTATTGTTGACCGATGCACAATGACACCATCTGCAGCAAGATGAAGCTGCAGGTCTTTGGAGGTGGTCTGTGGATTGTCCTTGACTGTTCTCACCATTCTTCTTCTCTGCCTTTCTGATATTTTTCTTGGCCTGCCACTTCTGGGCTTAACAAGAACTGTACCTGTGTTCTTCCATTTCCTTACTATGTTCCTCACAGTGGAAACTGACAGTTTAAATCTCTGAGACAACCTTTTGTATCCTTCCCCTGAACAACTATGTTGAATAATCTTTGTTTTCAGATCATTTGAAAGTTGTTTTGAGGAGCCCATGATGCCACTCTTCATAGGAGATTCAAATAGGAGAGCAACTTGCAAATGGCCACCTTAAATACCTTTTCTCATGATTAGATACACCTGCCTATGAAGATCAAAGCTCAATGAGGTTACAAAACCAATTTAGTGCTTTAGTAAGTCAGTAAAAAGTAGTTAGGAGTGTTCAAATCAAGAAATTGATAAGGGTGCCCATACTTTTGCACGGTCAAATTTTGTTTAAATGCGGATTGCACATTTTCTGTTAGTACAATAAACCTCATTTCAATCCAGAAATATTACTGAGTCCATCAGTTATTAGATATATGAAACTGAAATAGCTGTTGCAAAAACCCAAATTGTTATAAAGAAAAAAGGTTAACATTAATAGGGGTGCCCAAACTTTTTCATATGACTGTACATACACACATCATTGCTAATAAAAGTAAAAAAAAATCATCAGAGTGCTCCTTTAATCTCTGTGTTTGCTGCACCATTTCTACAAGACTGACTGTTTTAGGCTTCTTTCCCACATCAGTGATTCTGGTACGTATGTTGCAGTTTTTATACGTACCAGAATCACGGATAGACGCAGACCCATTAAAATTAATGGGTCTGTGTACACATCAGTGATTTTTCACTGACCGTGTCTCCATGCGGCGTATATGCGTGTCCGTGTGCTCCGCATGGAGACAAGTCCGTTTTTTTCTGGCATCACTGATGTCCCACAAACCACACTATGGTGTGATCCATGAAATGCGTACCAGAAAAACACGTGCCATATTTTTGGACTATAAGACGCATCAGATCATAAGACGCACCCTGGTTTTAGAGGAGGAAAATAGGAAAATAAAATTTTAAGCAAAAAATGTGGTCATGACACTCTGTTATGGGGCTAGGATCTACTGCTGACACTATTATGGGGGTAAAGTCCCCAAATTCTCTACTAAGGTACCCCATCCTGGTAATGATCCTCCTGCCTTGTATATGATCCCCTCCTGGTAATGATCCTCCTGCCTTGTATATGATCCCCATCCTTGTATATCTCCCTCATCCTGGTATAGCCCCCATCCTGATAAATACCCCCATCCTGATATATACCCCTATCCTGCTATATACCCCCATCCTGCTATATACCCACATCTTGCTATATACCCCCATCCTGCTCATATACCCCCATCCTGCTCATATACCCCCATCCTGCTCATAATATACCCCCATCCTGGTATATGCCCTCATCCTACTATATACCCCATCCTGCTATATGGCCTGTATCCTATGGCACAGAAAAAAACAAACATTTATACTCACCTATCCTCACTCCCTGCAGCATCGATCATCTTCCTGTCAGTACCAGCAGCTGCGCCACTGACTTGTGTGGAGCCGTTCCCCTGCAGCATCACGATGTCCTCCTGTCTGCCAGCTCGCTGATGTGTGTGGAGACTAGCGGTGCGCACAGGGATGACGTCATCGCTGTGCTCTCTACACACATCAGTGGGCCGGCAGACAGGAGGACATTGCGATGCTGCAGGGATTGGTGGCCGGTGAGTATACCGTACTTATTCCCTGCCCCCCACGCTGATTATGATGCGCGGGAGGCAGTGAATATAGTCACACATGATCACTCCAGGCTGTAGTTGCCAGGGGTGATCACGCGGGCCGGCTGATTATTATGCGCGCACACCCCGCACATCATCCCGCCCACCTGTCAGCGCCGGCTTCAGCGCTGAGAAATGATGGGCAGGAGGATGAATGCATATGAGCGGGCCCATGTGATAACTGCAGGCTGCTACAGCCTGTTTGTGCCGCCGATGACCCGCTCCACCGTAGCACCCTCATTCCCTGCAGCCCTACATTCAGACTATAAGACGCACCCCCCAGTTTCCACCAACATTTGGGAAGTGCGTCTTATAGTCCGAAAAATACGGTACATTGAAAATAAAATGATTTTTATGCTCACCTTTTCCAGTGACGCTGTCTTCGGCCACTGCTCTCTGCTGCTTCCTGCCCGGCTAATTACTGTCATGCATATTCATTTATGCATGGCACAGCCGACCCGGAAGTAGCTGCAGTGGGAGTCAGCGGCAGCCGGAGGCAGCATCTGGGAGAGTTCAGCACCATGGGCAGCAGGAGCGGGGACAGGTGAGTTTATCTCCATGTGCAATCACGGATCACGGATTGCACATGGACAACCCACGTGTGCAATGAATCACGGCACATATGCTTTTTTTTTTTAACATGTCAGTGAAAAACGTCTGTGTTTTTCACTGACGTGTGAAACAGGCTTTAAGGCCGCTTTACACGCAGCGACATCACTAACGCGATGTCGTTGGGGGTGACGGAATTCGTGACGCACATCTGGCCTTGTTAGCGACGTCGTTGTGTGTCAAACGTACGAGCGACTTCTAACGAGCAAAAATACTCACCTTATCGTTGCTCGTTGACCCGCTGTCCAGTTCCCAAATATCGTTGCTGTTGCAGGACGCAGGTTGTTCGACGTTCCTGCGGCAGCACACATCGCTATGTGTGACACTGCAGGAACGAGGAACCTCACCGTACCTGCGGCCGCCTGCAATGAGGAAGGAAGGAGGTGGGCGGGATGTTTGTCCCGCTCATCTCCGCCCCTCCGCTTCCATTGTGCGGCCGCTTCGTGACGTCGCTGTGACGCCGAACGAAGCGGTTCGCCGGTCACAGCGACGTCGCTTGGCAGGTAAGAAGTGTGACGGGGACTAGTGATGTTGTGCGCCACGGGCAGCAATTTGCCCGTGACGCACAACCAACGGGGGTGGGTACGCATGCTAGCGATCTCGTTAGCGAGATCGCAGCGTATAAAGCGGCCTTTAGGATCATGCTGAACTTCCACACTAACAATGAGGGCAACTATATTTGTTGTTAAAGCGTTAATTTATAAGTTTAGTGTTCTTTAAGAGACCCAGCACTTATGGAATATGTGTTAATGGACTCTGAAGAGTTTCCGCTCCTCCATTACTTGGGATGATAGGAGCAGTGTGGGCACGTGAGCAGTGGGTGACTTGTGACTACGCGGGATATTGTAGAACATTTCTTGCAAATACGATATATTTAGGCAATATTCAATCATCTGCATATTTGGCAGCTCCAGCCCTTTATGATACACATAGTAACACATACTAGTACCCCTGACAGTAGAGGTGTTAATCTAATAAAGTAACTGGGGATTTTAAAGTAAAGGTCTGATGAAAAATGAAGATTTACAACCTAGAGAAACGTGTAAGTCGAACTGTTTATAACAGCAATGTTTTTCTAGCTCACAGCAGGGCACCAGAATGTGTTATTTAACACCATCCTCAAATTAAGTAGCATATAGATAAATATAATTGCAGGCTAAATTTCCATACCGAAACTGGTCTACTGGGACATATAAGCAGGGTAATATTTTCCTGGTAGAATTATTTGTGAGGAAGTAGCAGAATAAATCCTTTTGGATCAAGAGATGTATGAAGCAATTGTGGCTCAGAGCTTGGGACTTTATTGAAGCTTTTCCTAATGCCACGTACTCAAGGACTTGGAAAGCTCGATGACTTAGGAAAGTACATCGGAAAGTGAGGATTTTCATTTAGGTTAATATGTAAATATTCACAATCTAAGGCTACTTTCACACATCCGGTTTGAGCCGTTTTATTCCGGTTGCGGTTCCGGTTGCGGCACGCTACTGAGCATGCGCAGTGGAAAAAACCGCATGCGGCGGCCGGATGCGGTTTTTTCCGCATCGCGCCGCATCCGGCATCCATAGGCATGCATTGAAAATATGCCGCAGCGGCCGGATGCGGCGCGATGCGGGTTTTTTTGCTAGAGCAAAAAACGTTGCAGGGAACGTTCTATCCGGCCGCCGCATTTATTTATTTTGCCGCATCCGGAAAAAAACGGATGCACCGCAAAGTCATCAGGTACAATCCGGTTACAATGCAAGTCTATGGGGATAAACCGGATGCGATACCGGATCCGGTTTACCCGTTTTTTTCCGGATTGTACCTGATGGGAAAAAACTGATGTGTGAAAGTAGCCTAATTTGTAAAGTTCACACACAACAGAGAGAACTTTATAGAAAGTAAGAGTTGTTCTACAGATTGCAAACCGTCTATTTCAACGTCTCTGATACAGTATATAAACCCAAAACAGATCTGAAAACTTTAGTGTTACGGATTCTTGAAAGAAGGATATAGATTCTTGAAAGAAGGATATAGATTCTTAAAGAAAGGAAAAAAAATACATAGATATATATCTATCTATCACAAACGTACCATATTTGTAAATATTTAATTATATCTTTTCATGGGACAACACTGAAGAAATGACACTTTGATACCATGTAAATCTGTGTACAGCTTGTATAACAGCATAAATTTGGTGTGCCCTTTAAATAACTCAGCACACAGCCACTAATGTCAAAACTGCTGGCAACAAAAGTTAGTACACCCCTAAGTGAAAATGGGCAAATTGTGCCTAATTATCCATTTTCCCTCCCTAGTGTCATGTGACTCATTAATGTTACAAGGGCTCTGGTGTGAATGGGGAGCAGGTATGTTACATTTGGTGTTATCGCTCTTTTATACATGTCACTGGACGTTCAACATGGCGCCTTACAGCAAAGAATTCTGAAAAAAAGAATTGTTGCTTTATATAAAATATGGCCTAGGCTATAAGAAGATTGCCAACACTCTAAAATACTGAGCTGCAGAATGGTGGCCAAAACCATAAAGTGGTTTAACAAGACAGGTTACACTAAAAACAGGCCTCACTATGGTCAAAGAAAGACATTGAGTGCACGTGCTCAGCGTTATACACAGAGGTTGTCTTTTCAAAATAGACGTATGAGTGTTGTCAGCTTTGCTGCAGAGGTTAAAGGGGTGGGGTCTCAGCCTGTCAGTGCTCAGACCATTAGCCACAGACTGCATCAAATTGGTCTGCATGACTGTTGTCCAAGAAGGAAGCCTCTTCTAAAGATGATGCACAAGAAACAGTTTGCTGAAGACAAGCAGACTAAGAAAATGGATAACTGGAACCATGTCCTGTGGTCTGAAGAGACCAATATAAATGTATGTGGTTCAGATAGTGTCAAACGCGCGTGGCGGCAACCAGGTGAGGAGTACAAAGACAAGTTTGTCTTGCCTACAGTTGAGAATAGTGGTGGGAGTGTCAATGTTTGGGGCTGCATGAGTGCTGCCGGCTGTGGATAGCTACAGTTCATTGAGGAAACTACGAATGCCAACACATACAGTGACATACTGAAGCAGAGCATGATCCCCTGATAATGGAAACTGGATCACAGGGCAGTATCCCAACATGATAATGACCTCAAACGCACCTCCAAGGTGACCACTGCCTTGCTAAAGAAACTGAGGGTACAGGTGTTGAACTGGCAAAGCATGTCTCCAGACCTAAACTCTATTGAGCATCTGTGGGGCCTCCTCAAAATGCAAGGTGGAGGAGTGCAAGGTCTCTACCATCAACCAGCTCTATGACGTCATCATGAAGGAGTGGATAAGGATCCTAGTGGCTCCTGTGATACTCTGGTGAACTCTGTGCCTAAGAGAGTTAAGGCAGAGTGGGCCAAAGAGGGCGAACATATATACTAGGATGGTGGACGTATATACCAGGATGAGCCCAAGATGGGGGACATACAGTATACACCAGGATAAGGGACATATATATAAGGATGGGAGTAATATATACTAGGATGGGGGACATATATACCATGATGTGTCCAAGATGGGGATCATATATACCAGGATTAGAGACATATATACCAGGATATATGGGCCCAGGATGGGGATCATATATACATGGAAGGGGCCCATGATTGGGGACATTAGTACGGAACTGGGGGACATTACCCCCCATAACAGTGTAACCAGCAGACCCCCTCCCCCCACAACAGTGTGTCACTACATTTTTTGTTCACATTTTTTTACCTATGTTCTGCCTTTAAAACCTTGGTGCTGCGTCTTATAGTTCATGAAATACAGAGTATGTATATATATATATATATATATATATATACACAATTGAAATCAGACAATTATATGCATCTAAAACGACACATCTGCATGTTTTTCTCACTATCTAACATGAAATCAGAATAAACCTTTCCCGTTTTAGGTCAATTAGGATTACCAAAATTATTTAAATTTGCCAAATGCCAGAATAATGAGAGACTGAGTGTTTTAAAGCATTTCTATTACTTTGTGCAAAGTCAAAACAAAAGTTTACATGCACTAAAAGTACTATGCCTTCAAACAACATAGGACAGCCCATATGATGTCATCTCTTTGGAAGGTTCTGATAGGTTTATTGGCAACATCTGTGTTAATTAGAGACACAGCTATGGATGTATGTATGTTAAATGCACACCTGAAATACACTACTTCTTTGTGTAGTATCATGGGAAAGTCAAAAGAAATCAGCCAAGACCTCAGGAAAAGAATTGTGGACTTGCGCAAGTCTGGTTCAACCTTGGGTGCAATTTCCATATACCTGAAGGTGCCTTGTTCATCTGTACGAACAATTGTACAAAAGTACAAACAAGATGGGAATATGGTCAATATGTGGTGATCTGAAAGTTCTCTCTATGCTCCTTGGGAAGTAAGGAGGATACACAAAGTACCTATGCTTTTTGTATGAATGGGACAGCTGGCATATAACTCATTACTGGAGCCAAAAAAGTTGGCCAACAAGAACACCTTTGCGACCTGGATTGAAAACCATAGTTGAGGAAAGTTTAGTTGATCCCACTAAAGTTCTCTTGGTTCCACTCCACATTAAGCTTGGACTGATGAAGCAGGTTATGAAAGCTCTACCGAAAGAAGGAGAGACTTTTAAGTACCTGTGTACCAAGCTCCAGGAATAGTGTTGAGCGGACCCGGATCGGCAAAATCCGTATCCGCACGGTTCGAGAGTCTGATCCGAGTCCGATCAGTACCCGGGATTCGGGGTGCAAGATCCGGAATATTTTTTTTTCTCTCTCTCTCTCTCTCTCTCACTCTCTCTCTCGTCCAAAGTCATTAAAAGGTGTGTGCCTCCTAAGAAATCTGACGCATCTTTCTGCTACTGTACGCCAGCATCCGAAAAGTACTGCAGTCATAAACTGGACTGAAGAACATCTCTGCCTTTATATACACACTTTTTTGGTGTAACTTCTGATGAATTTCTCAGTCCACTAGCTCCATGACACTTAGTTCCCACCATTTTTCACACTTTAGCACAGCTGGAAGAATAATAGCAAAAGTCGCAATATATTTACGTAAGTAGCAGTTTGCAACCTTTCAGTTTTATATCACAATTCTGGCACAAAATATTTAATAAACAAGACCTTTTATCTAGATTTTTTGCATAGAGAGATCAGTCTGAAATGATCACAGAGTAACATTATAGCAGGGAAATCGATGCACATTTATCTTAAATTTCCACTATACAATTATTGCACGGTTTATGTACAAATCGTGTATATAACTTATCATTTCCATTATTGGTTGCAGCACATCCCTATTTTCATGTGCTACCCCCCATGGGGTACATGGGGTAACGTGTAGCTGAGAAATCCTGATAAAAGATTCAATCTAAGGCCAGAGTCATACTTGCAAGTGACTCGCATCGCATCACCAGCATGGCCGGACACTCTCCGGACAGGAGCATCTCAGCTGCATAGAAATACATGAAGCTGACCTGCTCCTGTCAGGAGAATGTGCAGCCGCGTTGGGTGATGCGATGTGAGACTTGCATGAGTTGCACACGAGTCACTCACAAGTGTTGACTCCGGTCTAATATATATGTGGCGCCCCTGACCTGGTCAGGCACCACTGAGTACTGCACCCATGCTGGGGGCAGTACAACACAGGTAATCCAGAAGGCTGACCGGGGTGTGTACGCACAGGCACATAGTAACCAGGTCTCCCATATTGACCTATGAAGGGACCCCTGGGGAATCCAGGAGGGGGCGTGGCTTCCATCTCCACTCAAGGGGTGTGGTAGAGAGTCTGGTTGCTAAGTTGCAGAGATAGGCACATAGGGGAGGAAGTAGTGAGCCAGTCAGTTAGTGAAGCTCAGGGAGAGAGCACAGTCGCAGAGGAAGAACCTGCAGGCTGTCACTAGTCGGACACCGCAGGTGCAGTGGTTGCTGGCGGGGTAGAACGGTCACCTTGTAGTGCCGCCCGAAAACCACCTGAGGCCGGAGTGCAGAAAGGTGGCTGAGTACGGGGACTGCCAGGTGAACCAGGCCCGCACGGGGTTACAGGTCCCCAGAGGAGGGGCCCATTCAGTTGGCCTGCTCAACCTGCTGGTGAGGGCAGTTCATGCCCTTCACCTCACCAACACAGAGTCTGCAGCCACGTAGCAACGAGAGGGCCCATAGGTGACAAGAGGCAAGCAGCAGGAGTTACCTAGTCCAGGCTACAAAAAAACGGGCCGAAAAGGGGAGAACAGGCGGAAGCAACTTCCCTGGGTGACCCCATAGGACTTCAAGTCTGGGTCACCACAAAAACAAGAGGGCTTGGAAGGCGAGTCAGTAGCCGCCCCCTAAGTCAGCCTGAAGGAGCCTGGTTCCCTACTTGGAGCATCACAGCATCGCCCGGGTTACTCCCCCCTGCCAGCTAAAGTGAGTAAAAACCCTGAAAGAAATTCCTGCTGTGCGTGTGAGTTCCTCTGCGACCTGTGGTACCACCCCCCTACACCGGGCCCTGGGGCTTGCCTCACTCTCGGGAGGCCACAACAACTGACTGCAACTAACATCAGCCCCAGGCGTCCCCTAATCTGCAGTGGCGGTCACCCTGACAACAATTAACGAGAGTGGCGTCACGAATTCCCCATTGAAGTTAACCTACCTGTGACCAGAAGATTTTCCAGCCCGTGAAGACCCTGTGGTGACCTGCACCTGAAGGTAATGCGGGGCTCTACATCTCAAGCTGAGTATATGTGTGTATATGTATATGTGTGTGTATGTCCGCTAAAAGGAATCCGCACTTTCGCATTTACAATCATGAAATTTTGCACAGCCGCCTCAATTGACTTAGGGAACGTCGTAGACTATGTTTTGAGGGGAAAATTTGATCCCGCGCTTTACAGTTACTCACCAAAAAATCTGCTTACATTAAAGTCAGTGGAGCTGTGAGCTACAGGTCATTAATAGAACCTCTGATTGCTTGCTATAGGCAACAAAGGACATTCTTAGTATGAGGCTAGGATGCGAGAATAACGGATGCTATATGCTAATGGCCCTCGGCTCAGGCTCTGCTGCGAATGTGAGCCGAGTGTTATGCGACTGTGTCACAGCTGCGGAGGAGAGGGCGGGCGCTGCGGAGGAAAGAGAAGGGTTATTTTCCCCATCTCCTCCATTGTCAGCTGTGTGCATATCGCACTGCACTTGAATGACATCCAAGTGCAATCCGATGTTTTTCTCGCACCCATAGACTTGTATGGGTGCAAGTGACACGGCTCTCGCAGACAATCGCAGCATGCTGCGATTTTTTTCCTCAGTCCGATTAGAGCTGAGGAAAAACTCGCAGATCTGAGCTGCAGCATTGTCTTATATGGGGCCGAGTGCAATGCCAGAGTTTCTCACATTGGACTTGTGCGAGTCACATGTAATAGTGACTCTGACCTAAGACAGCTTATGTGTGAGATAATATGATTTTGGTGAACAGACGGATAGAGACAGACAGACAGAGAAAGACAGAGAAAGAAATAGAGAGACAGAGAAAGAGAGACACACAGCGAGAGAGACAGAAAGAGAGAGAAATGGATAGTGAGAGAAACAGAGACAGACAGAGAGACCAAGAGAGACAGAAAGAGATGGATAGAGAGAGACAAAGACAGACAGACTGAGAGAGATAGACAAAGAGGGAGAGAGACACTTATTTACTATCTCGGGCAATACCGAGTACTACAGCTAGTGAACAAATGAAGAGGTTTTGTTAATTGCCATTCGATTGCTGTACTTGGTGCAATGGCCATGACTTTTATCCGATCAGTCATTTGGGCGAACATTGCCCTCTGTAAATGAGCATTAGGCCTCAGCTCCACTTGCGCACAGCTTCTGAGGAGAGCATAGAAAGTGACATGCTAATAACCCTCTGCTGTGAGTGTGAGCCGAGAGTCATGCGACTGTTATCCAATCTTACGATCGGATCACAGGTGCGGAGGAGAGGGGGGGAGCACTTTCTCCCATCTCCTCCCAGGCCTGTCTCTGCGTATATCGCACTGCGGTCGGATGACATGCGAGTGCAGTGAGATGTTTCACACGCTCCCATAGACTTGTATGGGGGTGTGTGATCCGACACTCACTGCCAAACGCACCATGCTGTGATTCATTTCGCATGCCGCTGTGACATGAGAAATCAATCGCAGATGGACACTGGCCTATAGTTTTACACTAGAGTGATAGCAATCTGAAAGTTTATCGGATTGCACTCGTCCGTGCAAAACGCAAGTGGACCCGAGGCCTTACACCAATATATGAATTACATTACCATGTAACCATGTTTAACCACTATCACCTATATCAATTATTGAAATCTGTGAGAAAATGCTTTGCGGTTATATGGACATGAGGACTTTTCTGGCTAGCTCTAGAATAAACTTCCCTACAATCATTTTGAAGGGTTTTTTTTCACAATAGTTTTTTTTCACAATAGTGTGTTCTGACAAGTCATAAAAAGTGACAGCTAAAACCAGTTATTAAACTCTTTATGATCGATGCGATCTACATATATCAGAATAACAGAAAATGGATGTAACTGATTTGTACTTCAGCCTCATACTATATGTTATAAACAATCTTTCCTTTTTTATTGCATTTAACTTCATGATTTATTAAGATGTTTCCAAGCTTCAGGAGAAAGTAGAATCAAACCATTCGGATTTACCACTATGTTTCATGCCTATGTCATGATTTTAGAAATAGTTACGTATTTGTCAAATTTTCATGTGCAAATAAAAAACGTGGCCAAAAAATACAATATAGTACAATAGAAGGTAATAATAAATGATGAGGATATTTTACAGCGTGGTTTGCAGATTATGAGCACTCATCAACAAGAAAAAGTGTCCACATATAATTCTTTGACAGGGTTTCCCTTGAGAAACAGAGCAAGTCTTCAGGAAGCCTGAAGAGGATGTTCTGGCTGATATCAGCTGAGAGTTGAAGAGGGGCACAGGACTTGTAAATCACTTTATGAAATAATGTACTTCTGTTTTATTGATTACATACGGCCGCAGGCGGGTCTACAACTCCTCTTTCTCTTATCTTTTCCTACATTTGCTTTTTAATCTCAAGAACTAATTAGCAAAATCACTTAATTCTTAGCACTCAGAGAATGGCAGGGGGTTAATCCTCCGCACTCACAGACCTGCCTTATCCTTTACACACAGATATCTGATATCTGCCTCTATTATAGAGTATTCTCTCTAGTATTATCTGGGAGAACTTTGGAAGGGAATATATAATATACCATGTCTGCTCTGTTTAGCTCTTCCCATCTAGTAATGGGGACTTCTATGTTGCTCATATTTATACACCAGGACATGACCTAGAAAGAAAGAAACCTTCATATTCCTAAACCCACAATAACGACTAGACATTCATGGAAAGTTGTGAGAAGGTTACTCAATGCGATAATAGAAATCATTCTATGCCTCACTTTATTGGATACCATCAAAGTTTTACTTATCAAATCTACATGAAATAACCTCTCTAAATATATGGATGTGTAAACGAATGAGAGGCTACAGCCCCAGGGGGTGGTGGAGTGTTAACAAGCCACTTTAAGGCTATGTGCACACGCTGCGTTTTTTTGACGCTGCGTTTTTGTGCGTTTTTGGCCGCTAAAAACGCACAAAAACGCACCTGCGTCGAAAAAACGCGGCAAAAAACGCACGCGTTTTTGCCGCGATTTGGTGCGTTTTTTTGCTGCGTTTTGCTGCGTTTTTGCTCACTGCGTCCTTATGCGTTTTTTATCAGTGAACAAAAAAAAAAAAGGTCTGATGTCATTTCCTTCTTCAATGTGTTCTTCATTCTCCACTAGTGTATGCAGAAGAGCAGACAGCTGCAGAACTACAAGGCTCAGCATCCTCGATCCAATAGTGTATGCAGGACAGCAGACAGCAGCTGTCGAACTACAAGGCTCAGCATCCTCCTTACAGGACTGTATGCAGGATTTCTCTGCCCCCCCCAAAAAAAAAAAATGACGTGGGCTTCGCCATATTTTTGTATGCTAGCCGGGTACAGCAGGCAGGTACGGGCTGCCCCCAACCCCCAGCTGCCTATTTGTACCCGGCTGGGAACCAAAAATATAGGGAAGCCCTTTTTTTTTTAAATTATTTCATGAATTTCATGAAATAATTTTAAAAAAAAAATGACGTGAGCTTCGCCCCATTTTTGAGTCCAGCCGGGTACAACTAGGCAGCTGGGGATTGGAATCCACAGTGCAGGGTGCCCATGCTTTCTGGGCACCCCCGCTGTGAATTGCAGTCCCGCAGCCACCCCAGAAAATGGCGCTTTCATAGAAGCGCCATCTTCTGGCGCTGTATCCAACTCTTCCGGCTGCCCTGATGCCGGGTGGCTAGCCAGGTAATAATGGAGTTAGGGCTAGCTGTATATTATCAGCTAGCCCTAAGCCCGAAATTCATGGTGTCACGCCAATATTAGACATGGCCACCATGAATTTCTAGTAAAGATAAAAAAAAAAACACAACACAGAAAAATATTTTTATTAGAAATAAAACACAACACAATTAGTGACTCCATCTTTATTGAAATAAACCCCCCTCCGCAGTAATCCTGGGTCAGGGTCCCGCGCCGTCCAATCAGGATCCAATATCATCTGATCGGTTTGCTGGAAGGCAGAGCGATCAGATGATGTGTCAGGTTAAAGGATGTGAATCCCATCACACATCAGCTGATTGTATAAAAGCCGATTATACAATCAGCAGATGCATCAGTAGAAAAAAAAAAAAAATAATACTCACTTATGTGCTGAATTACCGGCAGCTCCCGGAGCGATGGGGCGGGAGTCTGATCCTGTCCGATCGCTGCAGCAGCTGCCGGTAATCAGGGATGAAGTCTCCTGACGCATCCGCTGATACCGGCCGGGCGCCCGCGTCAGCCCGAGACTCGATCAGCTGATGCGTCAGGTGACTGCATCAGGTGATCCATCGCCAGGTCCTGCAAGCAAGGTCCTGCCCCGGGGAGACTGCACACAGCCGGAGCGGGAGCGGCGATACCGTGACAGGAGCTGGGAGCGGGCATGGCACCGCGAGGCTGCAGACAGGTGAGTATAACTTTTTTTTTTTTTATTCTACTGTTAACTTTTGTTTTCGCAGCCGCTTCCACCTCCCGCCCAGACATGGCGCCGCACGGCAGCATACATGCACAGGACGGGAGATGGACGCGGCGGGTGACGGTACCGGGAGGATTCATGCTTCTGTCTATACTGACAGAAGGAATCCTCTTCCTGTACACGTCACTTTACTACCCACCTCCTGCGCTTATAGCTGCGTTTTTGGTCTTAGAAACGCACCAAAACGCAGCTATTTGCGTTTCTCATTGCGTCTTTCAACATCCCATTGAACTCAATGGATGAAAAGCGCAGTGAAAAACGCGGGAATAATTGACATGCTGTGTTTTTGTGGTCACCACAAAAACGCAGCTGAAAAAAAAACGCTGTGTGGGGACAGCAAAAATGAAAACTCATAGACTTTGCTGGGGAAGCAAAGTCATGCAGTTTTGAGGCCAAAAACGCACCCGAAAAACGCGCAAAAACGCCGAGAAAAACGCACCGTGTGCACATAGCCTAAGGGTATGTGTGTAGATTTGGTGCAGAACTTTGAGGATATGTGTGCAGATTTGGTGCAGAACTTTAAAGGGAACCTGTCATCAGAAATTTGGCTTTCAACCTAAATGTTTCCCCCTCTGCAGCTCCTGGGCTGCATTCTAGTAAGGTTTCTACACTTTTTGTGCCCCCTTTTAAACCAAAATAAATACTTTATAAAGTTGTACCTTTTGGTATGAAAATCGTGTAAATTCTCCATGGGGGCGGGCTCTATGGTGTCCGTTGCTGTCCCTTACGCCGTCCCCCCACGCTCCAAATCATCCCTCAGGATGCCGCCCACTGCGCCCGAGGTCCCGTGCACGCCAGGACACCTGGTGACGTGGTCGCAGGCACGAGAGTATGGGCGGCGCTGTGATTGCATCGCAAGTGCCCGCCCATACTCTCGTGGCCGCGCTCTCCCCTCTGTACATCGTTCAGATCCTTTCCGCTTCTCCTGTGCTGTGCTGCTCCGCTCCTCCCATCTATTTCCTGCTGCAGGGTACGATGGGAAGGAGGTGACGTCTGGTCATTTGGCCGGCGCAGAACGCTGGAGGAAGAGGGGAAAGTGCGGTCACGAGGTTATGGGCGGCACTTGCTGATGACACTCACAGCACCGCCCATAACCTCGTGCCTGCGCAAAACGTCACCAGCGGTCACATGTGCACAGTCCCGCTACAGTCCCACAGTGCATGCGCGGGACCTCGGGCGCCCAGGGGCGGCGTCCTGAGGTTTGAAATTCAGCGTTTGAGGGCGGCGTACATCGGCAGGAGGACAGTAACGGACACCAGGCACCCCGCCCCCATGGATAATTTACGAAATTTACATACAAAAAGGTACAACTTTATAAAGTGTTTTATTTTGGTATAAAAGGGGCCAGAAAAACTACAGGAACCTTGCTAGAATGCAGCCCAGGAACTGCAGAAGGGGAAACTTTTAGGTTTATAGCTAAATTTCTGATGACAGGTTCCCTTTAAGGATATGTGTGCAGATTTGGTGCAGAACTTTGAGGATATGTGTGCAGATTTGGTGCAGAACTTTAAGGCGGGCTTTGCACACTACGACATCGCAGGTGCGATGTCGGTGGGGTCATGTCGAAAGTGACGCACTTCCTGCGTCGCTCTCGACATCGTAGTGTGTAAATCCTAGATGATACTTTTAACAAGCGCAAAAGCGTCGTAATCGTGTAACGGGGGCAGGGGGCGCCTCAGGGGGTGTAGTCGAGTCCCCTCGCCTTGTGGGCCGCAGGCTGAACCCCGGCCCGGCCGTGGATGCATGGGGCCCATTCATGACAGCGTTCTTTCTGTGCTCTCCAGCTCCTTCTTCACTTTCAGGAAAGAGACAATTGCAGGCAGCGGGTAAACCAAACACCGATTTATTAAACAAAGCTTCCATCTTTCTGTTTGAAGCAGGCTTACTTTAGTACGTTACAAGTCCTTTTCTACGAAAACGGTTTCCTTTTTCTCTACGGGCACTTTCCTTTGCCTGCAGGGGCCAATTGTTATCCCCCTAGCAGTGGTACTCCTATCCCGATTTTAATCCAGCCCTTTCCCAGGGATTTGTATTGAACTAGGGGACGGCTCCAGTACTCACTACCGGCTCCGGATTAGCTCCAACTTCTCCGCTCCACTGCCACAGCACCCACTCCTGCACTCTGCCCCAGCACTTCTCCTCAGCTCTCTCTCATGTTACATTCCCAGCACACTGCCCTGCATTCAGAGCCCAACCCCCCTTCTCTTCCCTCCTAGGCTGCCCTGCCCCTTCCTTCCCTGTCACTGTTACCAGGGGAACCACTCACTACACTGGCACCTAGGGGGGGGAGAACCGTACATAACACACAACATTGTACAATGTGCCACCATACTCCTGTGGCGTCTTCAGGGGGGGGATTCTCTTTCCCGGTTCGGGGGTCCGACTACCCCTTACAATCGTATCATCGGTGTAGCGTCGGCGAATTCCATAATTATGGTGACGCGTCGGTCCGATGTTGTTCCTCGTTCCTGCGGCAGCACACATCGCTGTGTGTGAAGTCGCAGGAGCGAGGAACATCTCCTACCTGCGTCACCCGGGCTCCCGTCGGCTATGCTGAAGGAAGGAGGTGGGCGGGATGCTTACATCCCGCTCATCTCCGCCCCTCCGCTCCTATTGGCCGCCTGCCTTGTGACGTCGCAGTGACGCCACACGACCCGCCCCCTTAATGAGGCGGTTCGCCGGCCAGAGCAACGTCGCACGGCAGGTGAGTGCATGTGAAGCAGCCGTAGCGATAATATTCGCTACGGCAGCTATCCCAATGATATTGCAGCTGCGACGGGGGCGGGGACTATCGCGCTCGGCATCGCAGCATCGGCTTGTGATATTTCAGTGGGCAAAGTACCCCTAAGGGTATGTGTGCAGATTTGGTGCTGAACTTTAAGGTTATGTGCGCAGATTTGGTGCAGAACTTTAAGGGTATGTGCGCAGATTTGGTGCAGAACTTTAAGGGTATGTGCGCAGATTTGGTGCAGAACTTTAAGGGTATATGCGCAGATTTGGTGCAGAACTTTAAGGATATGTGTGCAGATTTGGTGCAGAACTTTTCTTTTCTTTGAAAACTGCACTTTTTGGCAGAAAACGAATGTGTTTTGGTGCATTGTTTGGTGTGTTTTTGTGCCATTTTGTTTTTTAATTAAATTATTAGTTGGAAGCACAATAAAAATGCATGAAAAAAATGCACCAACAATCTGCAAGAAAAAAATAAGCAACATACGCACATCACTTCAGAAATCTCATAGACTTTGCTGGCTTCTAGATAGGAATGGAGATTTTGGTGCAGATTTGTAACAAAAAAAACAATCAAAAAAGCACCATGTGCACATAGCCTAGTTACAACGATGGGGCAGTTAAATTAATATTTGCCTCTATGAATAAAAGACTGCCAACCACTTTTGTACAGCACCTGCCTAGCAATCTCTATAACTAAGAAGTCTCTATTATCTTATAGACAACTAAAAAGTTGATCAGTGTTGTACAGATATTTATTTGGTTCCTTACGTTTGACTTACCTTGTCTATGATCATGTCTGTAAAGCGCTGTGGAATTATTAGCGCTATAAAAGTGAGGAAAAAAATTAAATAAATATGCTAAAGTATTTACAAAGTATACACCAAAGCACCATGCTGCTACTTCTAGTCTTCAGTTTGCTTTCTCCACTGTTATGATAACATATTTCATTACTTATTGTCTTAAATCATGGGTGTAGTGGTTTGCCATACTGCCAGTGTCTTCATAAATGTCTTACATATAGCAGAATTATGACTCTAACCATCTTGTATTTTTTGTTTTAGTGTACCTGTCTATTAAGACAGGAAGCCAGTGTGGTGTAAACTGCATTTTGCATAGGTAGCGCTTACATACCATGCTGTCACTTGTAGTCCTACATATATGCAATATCAATGGCAGACACAGACAAAAAAGGGCCCCTGTGCAACATGTCTATGGGGGCCTTTTTCAGTCCAATAACTCATCAAAATGTACAATTCTAACTGATTTGGAGGCAGACATGGGCCCCCTTACCTCTTGTGGCTGCACAGGTTGAACCAATGATATGTCTGCCCCTGTGTAATGTCCTATTGCAAGTCACATCTGCGTTATCCAGTCTATATGCAATAAAATTGGGACATGGTGGTATATATACACACACAAAAAATTCTTTTCACATTCACTTTCTTCATTATGTACAATTTTATATATATATATATATATATATATATATATATATATATATATATATATAGTACAATGTATTGGCCATACATTATGAGAAAAAGTAGTGAGTGTGAAAAGAATGTTTGTTTGTATGTATGTATATATAAACTAAAGAATGTATGTCTGGAACACCAATGGTGTGAACATGGTGCAAGAGTCAAAAAACATAACTATACAATAGGATAAAGAGTTGCACACAAGTCACAATGTATATGGGAATGATGAAAAGCAAAACTGCTATGGGAATACTAGACTGAAAAATACAATGAACTATCTGAAAAAGTGAAAAAACATGAAAAATGAAATATGCATAACTGCTATGAATAATAGAAATATAAGAGATGTTTCGCCATTGTATTGATCAAGGCAAAAGAGCCCCAAACCAACGCCAAGGTAATCTCTATTTTTAGGGTCCCTAGCCTATATGTAACCTCACCTGCAGTCAAAAAAGTTGCTCTGTATGGTAAGCAAAGCACCAAGCTATATATGTGAAGTGAAACTATATATATATATATATATATATATATATATATATATATATATATATATATATATATATAGATAGATAGATAGATAGATAGATAGATAGAAAGATTGATATATTTATTATTCTTTTCACATTCACTTTTTTCATTATGTATGGGTCCATACATATAGCGTGTGTACATATACACACACACCTATATATGTACATATACACACTATATAATGTAGTAGGTGAGGTGGCATTACATTGATACACTGTGATGATGTGGGGTCCCTGCTGAGCAGAAGCTTATGCTAGGCTGTAATTAACACTTAAGTGTCCAGTGATCACAGGGACCATCCTATTGTGCCTAGTGAGGGGTATTCACATGTGAAGTATGGCTAATGATGCCTTGTAATCCCTTGGTTTAACAAACAGCTACACAGTTTACATAGACTCACTTTACAAAGGATTACACAGGATTAGCAGGATGCCCCCTGCTGAAGGAGATTACTAACACAAACTTTTCTGGACTAGCAGTCACCCACCCAAACATCATGAGAAATGTCACTGATGATCTACACTGAGGGTCTGAGCCATTGAACACTAGAGCAGCATGTTGTTCTGGCACTTGGAGAGTTAAACCAATCTCCATATGCTTCCTAGACTTCAATTTAAAACTGTTGTCTACAAAGAGATCTAACCCATGAAGCTGAACATCATTACTGCCATAAAGGGAGATGGAAGTGCTCATCAGATCACTCAGACCTATTTGTTCCATTCCCACTGTAATCATATCTGTGACAAGGTTAACTTTAGTATATACTCCACATTGCTGTGCTGTGTATATGGGGCTGGCTGTATATCACACACTACTTCACAGGCACTGAGTCCCCAAACAATGCAGAACAATATGGCATTGTGTTTACAAAGTTTCTAGTGTAGATAAATAGAATATACTGCAAAAAATAAACATAATCTAATAAACAGTAAATACAAGAGTATAATAAACATTTACCTGCTGTGTTCATTGTGTTTGTGGCTCCTCATAAACTCCTATTCATATGTAGGACAGAGACACCTTCTCCTGGTATGTGGACAAGTCACAAGTGTGGACGGTGAGGTGGCTTCTTCAGAGACAATGCATGTGTCGTCTACTTTTATCACTGGCCACTAGGAATGCAAGGGAAGTTGAGTAGGTGCCAGTTCCATGTTGAGCTCCTGTGGTGGTGCCCTGCTGTGCATGGTGCTGGCTGATGCTGTGGTGGTCCCCTGCTGTGCATGGTGCTGTGATGGTGCCCTGCTGTGCATGGTGCTGGCTGATGCTGTGGTGGTCCCCTGCTGTGCATGGTGCTGTGGTGGTGCCCTGCTGTGCATGGTGCTGGCTGATGCTGTTGTGGTGCCCTGCTGTGCATGGTGCTGGCTGATGCTGTGGTGGTGCCCTGCTGTACATGGTGCTGGCTGATGATGTGGTGGTGCCCTGCTGTGCATGGTGCTGTGGTGGTGCCCTGCTGTGCATGGTGCTGGCTGACGCTGTGGTGGTGCCCTGCTGTGCATGGTGCTGGCTGATGCTGTGGTGGTGCCCTGGTGTGCATGGTGCTGGCTGATGCTGTGGTGGTGCCCTGCTGTGCATGGTGCTGGCTGATGCTGTGGTGGTGCCCTGCTGTGCATGGTGCTGGCTGATGCTGTGGTGGTGCCCTGCTGTGCATGGTGCTAGCTGATGCTGTGGTGGTGCCCTGCTGTGCATGGTGCTGGCTGATGCTGTGGTGGTGCCCTGCTGTGCATGGTGTTGGCTGATGCTGTGGTGGTGCCCTGCTGTGCATGGTGCTGTGGTGGTGCCCTGCTGTGCATGGTGCTGTGGTGGTGCCCTGCTGTGCATGGTGCTGTGGTGGTGCCCTGCTGTGCATGGTGCTGGCTGATGCTGTGGTGGTGCCCTGCTGTGCATGGTGCTGGCTGATGCTGTGGTGGTGCCCTGCTGTGCATGGTGCTGGCTGATGCTGTGGTGGTGCCCTGCTGTGCATGGTGCTGGCTGATGCTGTGGTGGTGCCCTGCTGTGCATGGTGCTGGCTGATGCTGTGGTGGTGGCTCTGGTCTTCTCTTGGTAGGTCCTTCTCAGCAGGGCTCCTTGCCTGTGCTGGGTGCTGGGGTTCATACCCATCCAGATCTCACTGGACACTACAGCCTGAGAGCTGGGCAGACAGACAGCAGCAGAGCACACAGCTGAAACCCGAGCTGCTGGCAGAGGGACATGTGACTAGCTGCTGGCCAATAGCCAAGGGGATGGAAGGATCACAAGGAGCAGATAATAGTAGCAATTTGTAACTTCCAATCTCCTCTATGTAACCCACAAGTAATGTAAACACAGTGTGATCTATGGATGTAATCCACACTGGCTGCTGGGTAATTATGGGATTAATATGTGGATACTGCTCCATTTTATCTCACATGAGTCTGGCATTTCAAGGTCTCAGGAAGAGAGCAAATTAAGCAAACAATAAAGACAATGAATGATATGAATGAAGTGCTGAGCAGGGGATTATCATACAGAATGTCATCAGCTTCATAAGAGCAATGCGTGTGTGAGCCGTGCCTATCATAAGAGCAATGCGTGTGTGAGCCGTGCCTATCATAAGAGCAATGCGTGTGTGTGAGCCGTGCCTATCATAAGAGCAATGCGTGTGTGTGAGCCGTGCCTATCATAAGAGCAATGCGTGTGTGTGAGCCGTGCCTATCATAAGAGCAATGCGTGTGTGTGAGCCGTGCCTATCATAAGAGCAATGCGTGTGTGAGCCGTGCCTATCATAAGAGCAATGCGTGTGTGAGAGCCGTGCCTATCATAAGAACAATGCGTGTGTGTGAGCCGTGCCTATCATAAGAGCAATGCGTGTGTGAGAGCCGTGCCTATCATAAGAGCAATGCGTGTGTGTGAGCCGTGCCTATCATAAGAGCAATGCGTGTGTGAGCCGTGCCTATCATAAGAGCAATGCGTGTGTGTGAGCCGTGCCTATCATAAGAGCAATGCGTGTGTGAGAGCCGTGCCTATCATAAGAGCAATGCGTGTGTGTGAGCCGTGCCTATCATAAGAGCAATGCGTGTGTGAGCCGTGCCTATCATAAGAGCAATGCGTGTGTGTGAGCCGTGCCTATCATAAGAGCAATGCGTGTGTGTGAGCCGTGCCTATCATAAGAGCAATGCGTGTGTGAGCCGTGCCTATCATAAGAGCAATGCGTGTGTGTGAGCCGTGCCTATCATAAGAGCAATGCGTGTGTGTGAGCCGTGCCTATCATAAGAGCAATGCGTGTGTGAGCCGTGCCTATCATAAGAGCAATGCGTGTGTGTGAGCCGTGCCTATCATAAGAGCAATGCGTGTGTGAGCCGTGCCTATCATAAGAGCAATGCGTGTGTGTGAGCCGTGCCTATCATAAGAGCAATGCGTGTGTGTGAGCCGTGCCTATCAGCCTGATGCTCAACACAGAATTATTTTGGGATAAGTCTGGTTAGAGACAGATCCACAATTTTAATGAAGACCTGAATATTATCATGATCACATATATTTCCTCCTTGATCACAGACTGACATTGCGAGTCTGGTGATTACATTTTTTTTCCAAACCTGAAAGTCACTTTTTTCCAAAAAGTGATTACTAAAATATATATTTTTTTATTAGCGTATCAGTTACCATAGCAACGATCGACAAAAAAAATGTCTGGGGTTTACCTCTAATCAATTATTGGTACATGCATTTGTTTGAGACAAGGAGTGGACTCATATACAAAAATTCAGGAATCCGCCACAGTATCTTCATAAAAAACGAATTTTATTATTCCATTAAAACCCAATAAAACAGACGAGACATGTTTCGGGGATACCTTTGTTCGCAATCCAGATCTGTCCCCGAAACGCGCCTTGTCTGTTTGATTGGGTTTTAATGGAATAATAAAATAATAAACTTCTTGGCTGGAGATTTTCCGTGCACCGTCTATAGGACTTCCAAGCGCATATGGTCAGCTGGATTTAGGAGGATTCCTCCACCTGCTTTTGTGGACTCATATACAGTATACCAGGATGGGGGACATATATACCAGGATGGGGGACATATATACCAGGATGGGGGACATATATACCAGGATGGGGGACATATATACTAAGATGGGGGACATATATACCAGAATGGGCCCAAGATGGGGTTCATATATACCAGAATTAGGGACATATATACCAGGATGGGGGACATAAATGTAGTACTGCACTCTTGCAGCACTGGGGTCCTTGGTTCAATTCCCACCAAGGACAACAGCTGCAAGGAGTTTGTATGTTCTTCCCATGTTTGCGTGGGTTTCCTCCGGGCACTCCAGTTTCCTTCCACACTCCAAAGACATACAGATAGGGAATTTAGATTGTGAGCCCCCATGGGGACAGTGTTGCCAATTTATGTAAAGCGCTGTGGAATTAATAGCGCTATATAGATGGATAAATATTATTATTATTAATATATATACCAGAATGTGCCCAAGATGGGGATCATATATACCAGGATGGGGGTCATATATACCAGGATGAGGGACATATATACCAGGATGGGGGACATATATACCAGGATGGGCCCAATATGGGGATCATATATACCAGGATTAGAGACATATATACCAGGATACATGGGTCCAGAATGGGGATCATATATACCAGAGTGTATGTAAACTCCTGGTTTCAACTGTTTCATAGGGAAACTGCGCTAAAATTGAGTATCAATCACCTCAAGTGCCTGGAAAACAAGGAAAAATTATACATTTTTTTACATATATAAGCCATATAGATACAATTCAGATACTTCACTTGTGCAATTCACATCCCATTCACACACTTGGCATGTGCCACTTGATGTGCCACAAATGCCACTTAGACATTGTGCCACGCATACTCCAGCAAAACACAAATTACAGCTAGTTCCAGAAATATTTGGGCAATTACCGGCTCTTTGTGATTTCGGCTCTGCAGGCCATTATTTTTTGTTTAAAAAAAAACAGCTCAGATGCACTTGAAGTGTAAACTTTTAGTTTTAAAGGGGTTGAACAAAAATATCCTGTGAAATGTTTAGAAACTCCAACCATTTTTCTACAAAGGTCCAGTCACACTAAACAACTTACCAGCGATCCCAACAACGATAGGGATCGCTGGTAAGTTGCTAGGAGGTTGCTGGTGAGTTGTCAAACTGCAACGCTCCAGCGATCCCACCAGCAACCTGACCTGGCAGGGATCGCTGGAGCGTCGCTACACGAGTTGCTGGTGAGCTCACCAGCAACCAGTGACCAGCCCCCAGCGCCGCGTGGAAGATGCTGCGCTTGGTAACTAAGGTAAATATCGGGTAACTAACCCGATATTTACCTTGGTTACCAGTGCACGCAGCTACACGTGCAGAGAGCAGGGAGCAGCGCACACTGAGCGCTGGCTCCCTACTCTCCTAGTTACAGCACACATCGGGTTAATTACCCGATGTGTACTGCAGCTAAATGTGCACAGAGCAGGGAGCAGCGCACAATGCTTAGCGCTGGCTCCCTGCTCTCCTAGCTACAGCACACAGCACACATCGGGTTAATTAACCCGATGTGTCCTGCAGCTACATGTGCACAGAGCAGGAGCCGGCACTGACAGTGAGAGCGGCGGAGGCTGGTAACGAAGGTAAATATCGGGTAACCAAGGACAGGGCTTCTTGGTTACCCGATGTTTACTGTGGTTACCAGCCTCCGCAGAAGCCGGCTCCTGCTGCCTGCACATTTAGTTGTTGCTGTCTCGCTGTCACACACAGCGATCTGTGCTTCACAGCGGGAGAGCAACAACTAAAAAATGTCCCAGGACATTCAGCAACAACCAACGACCTCACAGCAGGGGCCAGGTTGTTGCTGGATGTCACACACAGCAACATCACTAGCAACATCGCTGTTACGTCACAAAAGTTGTTCGTTAGCAGCGATGTTGCTAGCGATGTTGCTTAGTGTGACGGGGCCTTAATTGAACAAATGTACTTTACCTTAAACAAAACGTTCATTTTATTACTTTGTAATCCTTTGCAGGCAATAATTACCTGAAGTCTGGAAGCCATGGACATTAACAAAGGATGACTTTCCCCCTTTGTGATGCTTTGCCGAACTTTACAGCAGCTGAGTTCAGTTGTTGCTTGTTTGTGGGTCTTTCTGCCTCAAGTTTTGTCTAAAAGGAAATCTGTCAGGTGACTTTGTAGTACAATACTAATGTTATCTTAAAATAGGGTTTAAGGAGACCTTTTAGGATACGTTTTATAGCTCTACCTGATCTATCCTGTTGTAAGGGGTTCCTCACACATAGCGACAGCGACAACGACGTCGCAGTTACGTCACCATTTTCTGTGACGTAACAGCGACCTGGTAAGTCGCTGTTATGATCGCTGCTTAGCTGTCAAACACAGCGACGCAGCAGCGATCATAACATCGCTACATGTGCAGAGAGCAGGGAGCCGCGCACACTGCTTAGCGCTGGCTCCTTGCTCTCCTAGCTACAGTACACATCGGGTTAATTAACCCGATGTGTACAGCAGCTACATGTGCAGAGAGCCGGAGCCGGCAGCACAGGCAGCGTGAGAGCTGCGGAGGCTGGTAACTAAGGTAAATATCGGGTAACCACGTTGGTTACCCGATGTTTACCCTGGTTACAGCTTACCGCAGCTGCCAGATGCCGGCTCCTGCTCCCTGCTCGCTTCATTTCGTCGCTCTCTCGCTGTCACACACAGCGATCTGTGTGTCACAGCGGGAGAGCGCCTTTGAAGAAAACGAACCAGGGCTGTGTGTAACGAGCAGCAATCTCGCAGCAGGGGCCAGATCGCTGCTCGTGTCACACACAGCGAGATCGCTAATGAGGTCACTGTTGCGTCACCAAAACTGTGCCGAAGCAGCGATTTCGATAGCGATCTCGCTATGTGTGAAGCACCCCTTAGCTTAGAAGAATTAAGTGAGTGGTGCACTGTAGTCAAGTATATGTAAAAAAAAATGACACATTCACTGTTCCCCCTTCCACCTTCCAATGCATTCACTATCACTGCTGAGAGGTGGGAGGGAGTATGGGTGGGAGCAGATCTATAGTACTATCACTGATGCCAGTGTCGCGGGCGGAAGAGGGGACGCCGCGCTCTCCCACTGCTCGGGTCCGGCTGCTGCTGCTCGGTGGTGGCTCGAGAGGTGGGCCGGATCCCGGGGACTCGAGCGGCGCTCCTCGCCCGTGAGTGAAAAGGGGAATGGTTTTGGGGGTTTATTGTCCGTGACGCCACCCACGGTTGTGGTGAGGTTGTGACACCACCGCTGCTCTGGACGGGGATCCCGGGAGCGATGACAGGGAGCAGCTAGGATGTTGTTTTCTCCCCTCTGTGGGTAGGGGGTTGGTTGTCCTGGTGAGGGGTAGGGATGGATGGCAGGCGGGTTACGGGGCCCGGTGAGGTGCAGGGTCGCGGGGGCAGCGCTGTGCCGCACGGCACGGTGGTACTCACTCAGCCAGTAATGCACACAGAGTCTCTGATGAACCAAACGGCTGGATGGACGGGTCCCACAGGCGGCTGCGGTGTTTTTCCCCTGACCCCAGGTTGGTAGTGTAAGTCCTTTCCTTCACCTCCGTGTATGCTCCTCCTGCGCTCCGGTTTCCAGCTGGCTCCCCGGTTCGGTACCGGTGGGCCACCGCCCAGCCCCGGCTACCTACGGTTCCACCAAGACTGTCTTCCCGGCTCCTGCAGACGGCCACTACCGTCTGCCTGACTCTCTACACGAGGGCCCTAGGCTCCAACCTAGGCCCCAGTCTGTGTCTGCCTCTCTGCAGACCTCCTCTCTCTTCCTCTGCCTGGACTTGTCTGGACCTGTTTGCTGCCACAGGCCAGCTAAACTCCTCGGTGGGCGTACCCATCTGCCTGACTCCGCCCACCTGGTGTGTCTGTCTGAACCCGAGGAAGAAATCAGGTCTCACTGGGGATGTCTGTGTGAACTGCTGGGGGTGTGGGTGTGTGTGTGTTGTTACCTGTGGCCCCTGGCTTGTCCAGGGCGCCACACCAGCACTGACAGATGGGAGGGGGGAGCAGGGCATATGCAGTTTGTATTTACATATGCTTGACTATTTACTAAAGGCCAAGTCTCACTAAGCAACATCGCTAGCAACATCGCTGCTGAGGCACGACTTTTGTGACGTAACAGCGATGTTGCTATCGATGTTGCTGTGTGTGACATCCAGCAACAGAGAACAATAGAGGAAAATAGGGTTTATTTGAGCCGCGCCAATGATCACTTCTCGGGTATTCAGATTAATGGATCTTTATTTTGCACAGGTCTACGCGTTTCTGGAGTCTCAGCTCCCTTCCTCAGGACCATCAGGCATAAGAACACATCAAATCAAAGAGATTTGATGTGTTCTTATGCCTGATGGTCCTGAGGAAGGGAGCTGAGACTCCAGAAACACGTAGACCTGTGCAAAATAAAGATCCATTAATCTGAATACCTGAGAAGTGATCATTGGCGCGGCTCAAATAAACCCTATTTTCCTCTATTGTTCTCTGTTATCTGCCGTCTGGGTTGCTGCTGCCTTGATCAAAACTTTCCATGCCTGCATAGTAGTTGTGACTTTCACAACTTCACTTGGTGAGTATTACTGCTCCCTGTCTCTACCCCGTGTGTTATTGGGGTAAAACCCTATTGCGCTTCTTCTCCACAGCTTTTTACTCATTGACATCCAGCAACAACCTGGCCCCTGCTGTGAGGTCGCTGGTTGTTGCTGGATGTCCTGGACCATTTTTTAGTTGTTGCTCTCCCGCTGTGAAGCACACATCGCTGTGCGAGACAGCGACAGAGCAACAACTGAATGTGCAGGCAGCAGGGTAACCACGGTAAACATCGGGTAACCAAGAAGCCCTTACCTTGGTTACCCGATATTTACCTTCGTTACCAGCGTCCGCCGCTCTCACGCTGCCAGTGCCGGCTCCTGCTCCCTGCACACGTGGCCGGAGTACACATGGGGTAATTAGCCCGATGTGTACTGTGGCTAGGAGTGCAGGGAACAGGAGCCGGCACTGACAGCTGTGAGCGGCGGACGCTGGTAACGAAGGTAAATATCGGGTAACCAAGGTAAGGGCTTCTTGGTTACCCGATGTTTACCGTGGTTACCGGCGTCCGCAGAAGCCGGCTCCCTGCTGCCTGCACATGTAGCAGAGTACACATCGGGTAATTAACCCGATGTGTACTGTGGCTAGGTGTGCAAGGAACAGGGAGCCGACATTGGCAGTGTGAGAGCGGCGGACGCTGGTAACGAAGGGAAATATCGGGTAACCAAGGGAAGGGCTTCTTGGTTACCCGATGTTTACCGTGGTTACCAGCGTCCGCAGAAGCTGGCTCCCTGCTGCCTGCACACATAGCAGAGTGCACATCGGGTAATTAACCCGATGTGTACTGTGGCTAGGTGTGCAGGGAGCCAGCGCTAAGCGGTGTGCCCTGGTAACCAAGGTAAATATCGGGTTGGTTACCCGATATTTACCTTAGTTACCAAGCGCAGCATGCTCCCACGCGTCGCTGCTGGCTGGGGGCTGGTCACTGGTCGCTGGTGAGATCTGCCTGTGTGACAGCTCACCAGCAACCCATGTAGCGACGCTCCAGCGATCCCTGCCAGGTCAGGTTGCTGGTGAGATCGCAGGAGCGTCGCTTAGTGTGACAGTACCTTTAGGCACACTGAATTCTACAGAGCTTACAACAAGATAACAGGAAGAGGGAGAGGTATAAATGTTACTGATCCTGAAAGGTCTCCTTAAGCCCCATTTAAAGCTAACATTGGTATTGTACCACAAAATTACTTGACAGATTCCCTTTAAGCATGTGAAATGCAGCTCGATCAATTTGAGATCGGTGATTGACTCAGCTATTGCAGAATATACCACTTTTTGCCTTAACAAACTCTCGTGTTACTTTCACAGAATGCTTTTGGTCATTGTCTATCTGTATTGTGAAGAGTCATCCAATCAGCCTTGAGGTATTTCGTTGAATCTAAGCATAAAGTATAGCCCTGCATACTTCAAAATTCATTCAGCTGCTTCAGTCTTCAGGTGCATCATCAATAAACAATAGTGACCCAGGGCCATGGGAATCCATGCATGCCCAGCCATCACACTGCCTCCACCATGTTTTACACAGGATCTGGCGTGCATTCCATCATGAGCCGTTCCAAGCTTTTTCCGTCTTCTTCCCATCATTCTAATACAGGTTGATCTTGGTTTCATCTGTCCAAAGCTTGTTTTTTTTCATAACTGGACTGGCTTCATTAGATAATTTTTGCAAAGTCTAATCTGGCTTTTCTACTGTTAAGGCTGATTAATAGTTTGCACCTTGTGGTGAACCCTCTATATTTGCTTTCATGATGTCTTCTCTTTATGTTAGACTTAGAAACTGAAACACCTACTTCCTGGAAAGTGTTCAGATGGGGTGAAGTGGTGAAATGGCTTTTCTTCACCATGGAAAGGATTCAACGATCATCCACCATGGAAGTCTTCTGTGGACATCCAGACCTTGTAATTTCCAAGCTCATCAGTGCGCTTCTATTTTTTGCACAATGTACCAAACTGTTGATTTGGCTACTTCTAACATTTCTGCTATCTTTCTAATCTATTTTTTTCAGCATAATGATGATCCTTTTCTCTTCCATTGAGCGCTCCTTTGACTTCATGTTATGGGGTCACAGCATCAGCTTCCAAAAGAAATGCCACACCTAGTATCAGCTCCAGACCTTTTACTGTGTAATTGATGATGGATTAATGAGAGAATAGCCCATGTTACCCATTAAACAGCTTTTGAGATACTTGTACAATTACTTTTGATTCCTAGAAAAACAGTCAGCTACATATTACATAAAGCTGTAATTCCTAAACCCTTACTCTAATTATGATACGAATATCCTCAAATTAAAGCTGAGAGTCTATATTGATTATATAACTGTATCATTAATATGTTTTGGCATATAGTTAAAATGCCAAAACTTGTGTCATCCTCTACATATTTCTGAATCTAACTGTACATGCCACACGAGGTCTTCTCCCTTGCTGGAAACGTGCCTGCCATGTTATATTCATAGACCAGCTTTACATGGACCACACATTTATATGATGCATGCCACACATATCATGCACATATAGTGGACACAAGCCTTGCATGCATCACTTACAAATATGACACATGCTACATACATCTCATTTACTGCTCACAAGCCACGTCTTGCATGCCACATATGTATGACACATCCTGTGCATACTTAGCACATAAATATGCAATTCACTCAAATACCATCCATACACAGGACACACGCCTCACATGCACCTCTCTCACTTAGGACTCATGATGCTATAACCAAATTCATAAAATTGATCAATACAACACACGTGCTAGTCACACACTGTCACAGTAAACACCATCCACAGTTTTTTTTCTGCATGCTTTTTTAAATGATTGCTTAAAGGGAACCTGTCACCAGATTTGGGGTCTACAAGCTGCGGCCACCACCGACTGCGGCCACCACCGGCTCTTATTTAAATCATTCTAACATGTTGTATATAAGAGCGCAGGCCGCTGTGTAGAACATAAAAATGACTTTATAATACTTACCTAAACGGTCGGTATGGTGCAGACGGGTCAGATGGGTGGCTCTGTTCTCCAGGTGCGGCGTGTCCTCTTTTGGCCATCTTTGTCCTCCTGCTTCGGAAGACAAGGTGCATGACGCATCCTACGTCATGCGCACGCACCGGCATTGTGGTCCTGTGCAGGCGCACTACAATACTTTGATCTGCCCTGTTCAGAGCAGATCAAGTGCGCCTCCACAGGACCTCAATGCCTCTGGGTGTGCATGACGTAGGACGCGTCATGCACCCAGTCATGAACAGGGCAGATCAAAGTATTGTAGTGCGCCCGCACAGGACCTCAATGCCGGCGCATGTGCATGACATAGGACGCGTCATGCACCCCGACTTCAGAAGAAGGAGTACATAAGCAAGGATGATTGACCTTAGGGAGATCAACATCCAGCACCACGGAGACACCATCACGTGTTTCTCAACGCAGTGATTCTAGAACAAGGCCCCCTGGGAAAATATGCCAAACAAGACTGCCGCGGAAACACCATCACATGTCTAAACGCTGGCAGGAAACTAGCCAGGTCTTTCACCGGGAAGGAACAACCATGGGAAGGGCAGTCTCCAGTCAAGGAAACCGCCTATGCCAAAACATGGTATCCATCCACAGACAGCTGTTTCGGGGTATTTGCCCCTCATCTTTTACTAGGCATTGCTCCCACTAGCCAGTTTCCTACTCCACACTGATGAGGGGCAAATACTCCGAAACAGCTGTCTGTGGATGGATACCATGTTTTGGCATAGGCGGTTTCCTTGACTGGAGACTGTCACCGTTAGCGGGTTTTTTCACTTTGTACCAGTTTTACTAGACTCTTGGGGGTTACGTGAGAGCTTGCATCTCATAAGTATATTCACTCAATGAGTTTTGGGTTACAATTTATTTATCATGCCATAATTTTTCATGCAAGCTGTATGATTTATATCTGGATCTCCACATAGTGAGGTTACTTCTTTTTTAGCCTATCATTGTTTGTACGTCTTTATACACACATTGTTGTGTTGTTGATTTTTGATATCCTTAATAAAGCTTTCATAAAAACTCCATTGTGTGTCATCACATTTTTCTAATATGATCAGAAGTTTGATCTTATAATGGTAAGAGATTGGGGGTGTTTTGCACCTAATAAGAACACTGTTTCTGAATATGTTGTACTGTAGTTCCCCCCTTTTCATGAAAACTGTTGAAACTCTTATATACAACATGTTAGAATGCTGTATATAAGAGCCACTGGTGGTGGCCGCAGCTTATAGTCACCAAATCTGGTGACAGGTTCCCTTTAAAAAAACTTCTGCTTGTCCTTGAAAAAGAAAGGCCCCAAACAGCAATCATAAAAATCAAAATGTTATGGTTGATGAAATCCGAGGGAAAAAATAAAAGATTCTTAGTTCTCAATGTAAAAATTTTGCCCACTTTTAAAGGGAATATGTCAGTTGGATGAACCCCCTAAGCCCTCTATATGGGCGTGTAGGTCATAGGAAGCGGAATAAAATTATACCTTGATATCTGCAATTCAATGTTTTATTTAAGAGAAATCCATGTTTTTATTAATATTTTATGTAAATCAGTTATTAAGATCTATGAGCTGGAAATAGATCTCCCAGTGAATCTGCCACTAGAGTTGGTTTAAACAAAAGGTGGTTTTACCTGTGTGCTACATGTAATGACTGACAGTCTGCTCTCCTGATCTATATGTCTCACATTGATCACTTTCCCTTTTATTTAAAATAGACTCTAAGAAAGGAGAATTGCCCCAAGTGGGGAAAAGATAGGTACTCAAGGTATGTGCTAAAAATTAGGTAGGCTCACCTGGTTAGGTTGTGCACACCATATACAACCATGGTAAACGAATGTTATGTCAATTATGACAATTGGGTGTTATCCTTTCTTTTGATAAAGGGGTGTGTCTCTACATAGTCTCATACTGGCGGGACTGATTGGACAATATTAGACTGTTCTTGGACATCCCACAACTGATATTACTGTGACACTGGCTAGTTACTACTCATAGATATGCCGTGCGGCAGGGGAGTCAAGGTGTCTTGGGTCAAATACCAAGAGTGTACTTCAAAGGAAGAGGGGCAAGAAAAAAGAGAAACTAGGTCACATTCAGAGGTCAGAAGTCCAAAACAGCAATGTATCGGAACAAGAAGGCCTCGGCAAATGAATAGTCAAGGTAAAGGTCCAAGGTCAGGCAGTAAGACATTAGAACAACATAACAGAAGAACAAGGCTCGTACATCACCGAGCAAAGCCACGACTGGTAATGGCCTGACACTGTCAGCCTGCAAAATAGCCAGGCAATCGCCCCAAATGGATGACACCTGAAGATAGTCATAGAATCATAGAATGGTAGAGTTGGAAGGGACCTCAAGGGCCATCGTGTCCAAGCCCCTGCGAGTGCAGGCTTTGCTAAATCATCCCAGCTATAGGTTTAGTCCATCAGGTCCAGTCTGATTAGGGTGCTGGGCAATCCTGAATAGCCTGAGGATAGTCAGTATGCCCCAATCCCTGATTTGGCGGCTGGGCTATCCCATTCATATTCCTGGCAACCAAGCATGCCCCTGCCAACTATTGGGTGGCTGAGCTGTCACTCATTGCATCTCTAGGACCCAGTGAATAGTGGATTCATGATTATTACCCTGATGTTAATGCATTCATGTATTTCCAAGTGGAATAGCAAAAGAATAGAAGAATGTAGCCTTGTAAGAAAGGCCCATAAAGATTAGGTTTTTTTTACGAAAACTGATCTTTCAGGATTGGCAACAGGTCTTTTTTATGCTCATGTGCTCATTAAATCATGGCTCTCCACCCCTAACAGTCTTCCTTGCTGTAGTGTGTGACACATTGACATTTATATACATGTGGCTCTGTCTAGGACTGAAGCTTAGTTGCATTTTCGTGAATAGAAAGTGCTGTTGTACACCATTCTGCCATGGAGAGGGGGTCTCTAGAATGGGACCCATTGTAATCATATTTTGTGAATAAACCAACAATGAAAACCCCACAGAAACCCTTTAGGAAGCATATGTCTTCCTGCTCACTGCCAGCACTATTGGTATACTTCCCAAGTTTGCAACGGAATATTTGACTTTGTTAGACATATGAGATCTTCGCTGAACAGCTACGCTTGGCATCCTTTATATTATAAGGGGATTTTTTTCCATTATTATCCTGTCCATAGAACTGACATATAACACTACGCAGAGAGTGTTTTCACTTACATCCGTCTCTGCCTCGCTGGAGCTTACCTTCTCTTTTCTCCACAACAGATGCACATACAGAATCCAAAGGTCAATTACATTGCAGGCCAATTAACCTTCAAGTATATTTTGGGAACTTGGCGTGTACAGAAGAACGCGGCACAAAAAACTGAATAACATCAAAATTCACTGCAAATATTTCTTTGGCTGCAACCAAACCTATAATATCTGTAGTACAAGACAACGCTGAACAGACCTGTAACATGTTTTACATTGGAATAATAAGGAAATATTCAACATTTACATTTGTATATTAATCAATTGAATAAATTTACTGTTTCATCCTCCCTGGACAATATGGACTACATTAGAGCTAAATCATCTGGAACTGTAGGTCAGAAATCGTAAGACCCTGGCATCTTCTGCTAGGTGGAGCTGGAACGCCCCTATATACATGTGATGGGTGTCCAGGCTAGCAGTAATTGGAGGAGAAAAAGATGCAGTATAAAGTATGGTAATCAACTCAGGAACATGAACCGTCAGATGATCATTGATAACCAAGGACTCCAGTGTGATTTTGCATTTGGCACGTGTGAAACGAGTGAATAAAAACTTCATTTTTTGCCTACCCAGATTCTACACCTAATATTGTTTTCTTGAGCTTGTGAACTTGTAATTATGGTATTCAAAAAGTGGATCTGACATTGGTGATTTTTGGATATGATGAACTATCAGTTATTTGAGTATGAGTTTCATGAAATTGTCACGTGTATAAGGACAGCCTCAGGCTTTTTTTTGCTTTTTTCCTTTGGGGATTTGTGGCGCCCCAGGACCTGGTCGCCACAACAGCATTGCCCTTCCAAAGGGTTAATGCTGTGCCTGGAGGTAATGGGGAGGTCCATTGGCCAGCAAGTTTAACATCCACCGCAGTTCTCCCTCCGGCCAGCAGGGGGAGCTCTGAACCTGGAATTCCAGGGAGCCTTCCTCAAGTCTGACCTGAGGGAGGAAGTAGGGTCAGTCTGTAGAGAGAAGTGATAGTGTGCAGATGCATAGTGCTGTCCTGTGGATCTGGGGCCTAGAGCTAGAGTAGCTTGGCCCAGGGAAGCAGGAGTAGCAGAGAGGCAGCGGAGAGACTCGGACATCGGAGTCTGTGGCCACCAGGGCTTAAAATACTCCCTGGTAGCCGAATCCGAAGGGCAGGAGAGCTGCAAGCACCTGGCCCATAAACATCCCGAAGGTACAGCTGCAGCATCAGGGCCCGGTGTGGACTCCAGCAGAGAAGCACCAGAGAGGGCCTGCGCAGCCTGCTACAGAGGGAAAGGGATGTACCATCGGTCCCAGCAGCAAAGAGGGCCATTTCTGGATTCAGAGAAGCAGGGTCCTATCATAACAAAGAAAAGCACAGGAGTAGGCCTCATACTCAGCTGGCCAGAAAGATCACCCCAAGTACTTCCAGGCCGACCGGATCCCCATCACCACCTGTGACGGTCTCCCAGGACTGGACTGTTCCCAAAGTAAAAGAGGAAAAGGTAAAGAGACTGTTTTTTGTGCCTGGTTCTTTCACTGCCTGTCGGCCCTGCACCGTGTTAGCCACACAACACCATAGACTTTCATGAGCACTAACAGTGTCCCCGGGGCTCCGCTCCACCTGTGGGGAGCAGTACCACAATTGCTGCTATATCATCACCCCGGAGGCCTCACACAGCAGCGGCGGCTTAATAGCCGCAGACCACAGGTGGCGTCACGAACACAAACTTTATTCATCAAGCCACATATTCTACTGACACCCACCAGGGCCACGGAGCCGGGCCCAGCCACCACTGACTACCACCGGACTAGTCCGGCCCGGCACCGGGTGTCCCATAGCCCTGGGGTGGGCGAGTCACATTTAAGGACTAATCCATTCCCTTGTGCAGCAGCAGACTTGCTCAGCTGTCTCAGTTGAGCACTTCCGGGTTGTATTTAATCCCTCTGCTTCCTGGAGAGGTTGCTGGTTATTCTATTCAGCTAGGAACTAGCCAGGGAGCAGAAAGGACGTGTTCTTACTGCTTCTGCTGCGTTTATTTTTGGTGATTGTTGTAAGCTGTTTATTCTACCTTCTTCTCTTTGTTCCCTTACCCGTTCACCTTTAGTTATCCCCTAGTGCAGGTTTTAGGTCTGTTTGAGTTTTTGTTTACCCTTCTTCTGTTGTTCTGTGTTGGTGGGGTTTTTGGGGTCTCCGTACTGGTCTGTTCCCTGGGTGGTGGGGACAAAGTCTTCAGGGCCAGGACAGGAGACAGGGCCACATTGGAAGTTAAACCCTGACTAACTATAAGTCTACTATTGGGATAAGGGACAGCACAGGGACCCCAGTCTTAGGGTCAGCTGAGGAGCCAGTGTACCATGCTTGTCTCCCTGTTACAGAAATGCTTATATTTTTCAAAGGTACCATGACAGCATCCCTATTGTGTTGGGGTTATATATAGCGTAGATCTTTTCTTCACTTTCTATATTCATTCACGAATAGGATCATGTCATATGCATAAAAAACTCTATAGAATATTTTATTTTCTTTCCACAAAAAACATCAAAACGTTTTACAGTTGCTCTGATTCATTCTTGTCTTGACTACTGCAATTGAGTCTTTGGAACTCTAATAATCAATCTTTCTCTCACTAAACTCTCTCCTCTCCAATCCAGGTGCCTATTTCTGTCCAGCCACAACACAGATGACTTCACCCTGTGCCAGCCATTGCACAGGTTACCCCCATCTGCTTTATTACACAATATAAACTTTTCACTCATATCCATCCTCCTTAATGTGAATCTCCCACTTGCACCTGTAAAACTTTGTTCATGCAACTTGAATGCAGTAGCCCAGAAAATTAAAAGAAAGGCTCTTACACACAGTAGAAAGAGGTTGTTTGAATGATCATTCATTTCACAACTGCAGCATCTCTCCAAACTCCCCAATACATGATGAGTGCTTCTGCGTACTCTACTTGAGAGCCGCTGCCAGACTCCTCTTATAGCAGCTTATGTCCAGAAAGAACAAAAGGATCACACATCCAACAATGTGAATTCTTCTCTCCCTGAACATTATCTGTCAAGGGTATATACAGTATATGTAATAGACTGTGGGTTGATCTCATGGTATTTGAGGGTTGATCAAAATTAAGTGTAACATGTATGGGGCCTTAATACCCAATGCAATGTCCACAATTTCAAAGGGAATCCATCAGTGAGATCAACCCTCCTAAACTGCCTATAAGGACATGTTGCTTAGAAGAAGTTGAATAAAATGATACCTTGACATCTGCAATCTAAAGTCTTCTGCCAGAGAAATCCCCTTTTTGTCTTTTGTAATTGAGCTATTCGAGGCTATGGGCCAGACACTTATCTGCATGAGAATCTGACTCAAGAGCTTATTTTACATTAAAGGGACATTACCAGTGTGATATGTGACGGTCGCTGTCTTCCTCCAGATCGCACTGCAGAGCTGTGTGTGATCATAACTAACACATCTGCAGGTGCCTCTCACTGCTTGAAAAAGGTCAGCTAAAAATCAAAACTTTTTTTCTACTTTTGGAGTAGATATATATTGATATGTATAGTCTAAGACAATGTTTGCCATCAGAATTTAGGAGTTTCTCTTTTGAGGTTGGAACAAATTCATTCCAATCCCATCAGACTCATCACCTTCTTGCTTTTGGAAGGAATACTGGGCATTGAAGGGCTTAGATTTCAACCATACGCATCTTATCTACTCCGGTTAGGAGAGACTCTTGACAGCCTAAGTTGAGGTGTTTTTCTACAGTGACCAGTTTCAGATATCTAATTTCTTCCCTTATAAAGGCTCTGGCTGAGCACATAATAATAATAATAATAATAATAATAATAATAATAATAATCTTGTGATTATTTGCATTTATGATCCTCTAATTTAAGAAATGTGGGAGTATGTCCCTTAATAAAGATGGCACTGGCAATATGTCAGCGCTTATTGCGCAGGCGCTTAATGTCCTCTACCCAGGATGGCACCCTCAACCTGCTAACAGTTACTGCGCAGGCGCCGGGTGGATGGGACAATGTGCTCTGCTTGGAATGACGTGTGCGCTTGAGTGAAGGTTCTATAAGCTAAACATGACTTATTTGTATTAACGGATCTACTGTGAAGCGCATGGACATGCACAGTAATTATATATATAAATATATATATATATATATATATATATATATTTATTTATTGAATTAGATACATATATACTAATGCACTTTATTCTTTTTTACATTTCATAACACTGTTTTTTGCACATGATATCATGGTCCACTAATATTTATACTCCTATTAAAGGGAACCAACCACCAGGATTTTGATATATAAAGTAAAGGCAGTGCCATACAGGCACTAGGATGCTGCATACAGACTTTTTGTTGATAGATGTGATGCTTGATTGCTGAAAGATCTGTAATCCAAGTTGCAGAAATGCATTGCACCTTTGATTGAAGTGTGCGGTGTGGGTCTTTGTTGGGCGGATCTTCTGTATATTCCTCCTCCGGTGTCCTCTGTGGCATGTACCCTTTTCTTTATTTAACCTTTGTCAGGCTGCATAATTTTGCCAAAATGTCTCTACCCCTTATCTCGGAAGGGAGTGGAGATATTTCATTGAAATTTGGCCAATATATTCTGGACCAAAACTGCTGAGATGTCACGAAATTTCAGCCCTCCACGGCTTTTCGAAAAAAAATAAAAATATTGCAATTTAAAAAGGGAATAGTTACATTTGTACCTATTCAGACGGACAAAGGTTAAATATCACGTCACGCCGCCATTAATGCTGTTGGTGGCATGTGCAGATTACCACAGTAATTATGTCTTCATTAAAATGGTGCCTGAGTCCACACATTTTATTGAAGGGAATTTGTCATCAGGTTTTTGCCACCTAATCTCAGAGCAGCGTGACGTAGGGGCAGCGATCCTGATTTCAGTGATATGTCATTTACTGGGCTGTTTAGTTTAGTTTTGATAATCTACTGCTGATTAAACAGTGATTTTATCATTAGAGGACTACTTGGTGTGCTGCTAGGTAGTCCAGCATATTCATAAGCGCTGTATAACTTCTAGATCTGTGGCAGAGAAAACATTGATTTTATCAAAATGACAGCAACAGCTCAGTAAGTGACACATCGTTGGAATCAGGGTCCCTGTCTCTACGTTATGCTGCGGTCAGGTGAGGTAGCAAAATCCTGTTGACAGATTCCCTTTAATGAGATTGTAATTCATTGATCACATACATACTTTAAATTTGTGAACAAAGGAAATGTTGGGGAGTGATTATTTCAATACAGTATTTTTTTTGTATGTGTCTCCACTACTAGCACCAGAATTTGTTGCCAGCTGGGTTTTTTAGACACTTCGCAGCTGACATCAACTCCAAGCAGCATTACCCCTATTGCCCCTGCACCAGGGCATCGGGAAGAGCCATGGCGAAGTGTCAGAATTGGAACATCTGATACGACACTTCTGGTATGGCTGTGGCTGCTATTTTTAGGCTGGGAAGGCCCCAATAACCATTGACCCTCCCTGCCTGTTAATATCAGCTCACAGCTGTCTGCTTTACCTTTACTGGTTACAAAAATGTTTTGTTGTTTTTTTTCCATTTATTTATTAGGTTCCTCATCATAGAAAGCTATACAATAAGCTCCACATGAAATGAAAAGAGGGCAATTTTATTGGGGGTTTGTGCAATGATATAACTGTCCGATATCTATCCGTCTGTCTTTATCTTTCTGTCTATCTCTATCTATCTTTAGGTTCTATAAGGTTCAGTGCATTCAGTGCCGTCTATAACAAAAGTGAAAAACGTGCAAAAACTCACCAAAAAAGTGTAAAAAATGTGCGTTTTGTCAGCTTCATTTTTCTTGCCAAGAGATGCAGAAATGCTGCAGAAAATTGTGGATCCGAATACTCATTGTGTCCACATACTGACACCTCTTTTTAGACAGACCTAGCACATCCCCTCACTATTATAAGCGAGTTCTCCCTTCCTACATTTTCGTCACTCTGGTCTTTTCTATCATCTGTTCCAACACCCGGCATGAATCATATAGAACATCGTATCCGTACATTTACAGAAATTGGCTGGTGACCGTTTCATGCAGCTTTTTGTGATGCCCTCTTTTATTATAAAGATGCATGGACCATACAATCCAAGCACTATTACCTTTTGTGTCCCCCCTATTTTCTTGCAGATTGTAAGCTCTTGTGAGCTGTGCGCTCACGACTCTTGCTTGGATTGGTGAATTATCTGCCACACTGTAATGTCTGATATTGTGCGTATGGTCCCCTTAATTGTAAATGGTAAAAATGTTGTCGTTATATAAAGTAAATGTATTACTATCACTTGGGGTAGATATAATTTATTGATAAGCTTTTGTTAACTTTTTGGGGTGAAACACAATTAAAAAAAATTGATCATTCTGAATGTTTATGTTTTGTTTTTTAGTTTCTTTTACAGTATTCACTGTGGAGTATAAGGCTAAGTTCACATTTCCGTTGTTTTGTATCGGTCACATGCGTCGCTTGACGCATGTGACTGATGCGCTGTACAACGCTGTACAACAGATGACAAAGAACAGAATTCTTTGTCGGATTCCGTTGTGTGCGGGGGGCGGAGTTCGGGGGGGGGGAGCCGAGCGGGGACGCGGCACTGAGGACGTCAGTGCCGCAGGGACTGCAGGACAGGTGAGTGTGTGTGTGTGTGTGTGTGTGTGTGTGTGTGAGTGTGTGTATACACATGCTGAATGCGGGAGGGGGCGGAGCTGAGCGGGGGGCGGGGCCAGGTGCTGAGGATGTCAGTGGCAGTGCTGCGGTCTGCATGGCTGGGGACAGGTGAGTGTATGTGTGAGTGTGTGTGTGTGTGTGTACATGTGGAGTGTGGGAGGGGGCGGAGCCGAGCGGGGGGCGGGGCCAGACGAGGGTGTCAGTGGCAGTGCTTGTCTGCATGGCTGGGGACAGGTGTGTGTGTACATACATGTGCGGAGTGCGAGAGGGGGCGGGGCCGAGCGGGGAAGTGTCGGCCTCCCTACAAACGTAACCAGCCTAAATATTGGGTAACAGCAAAGCACCCGATGTTTACCTTGGTTACCCGATATTTACCTTGGTTACGGGCCTACACCGCTTAGCGCTGGCTCCTTGCACCGTAACCTGGGTAAATATCGGGTAACCAACCAAAGCTGGTGACGTGTGCACGGAGCCAGAGAGCATGCGCAGCGAAATCCGACGGATCGCGCTGCTCAAAAAACGTTACATGCTGCGTTCCTCCCACCCGGCGGTCAGTCGTTCCACGACTGATCAGTCGGGCGGAGGGTGCAACGCAGCATCATCAGTCACAATCCGCTGCTCATACAAGTCTATGGGAGCAACGGAATCCGCTAAACGGATTCCGTTGTTTACAAGCACAGCGGATTGTGACTGATACATTTTAGCGGAAATGTGAACTTAGCCTTATAGACATGGTTTTTATTTCATGGTTAGTATTATTTTGACAATATGAAAGGTATATATATATATATATATATATATATATATATATATATATACAGTGGCATGTAAAAGTTTGGGCACCCCTGGTCAAAATTACAGTAATAGTGAACAGTTAAGCATAGAGTTAAACATGACACATTTCCTTTCTATTTTATGTAAAAATATACAGATATATTTTCATATTTACCTTTTAAAAATTACAAAAAGCAAAACAGGCTGATGAAAAAGTTTGGGCACAATTGGAGATTTGTGTGTTCATAGCTTTGACCAAAATTTCAGACCTTAATTAGCCTGTTCGAATTATGTTTTGTTCACTATCATCATTAGGAAAGACCAGTTGATGCAAATTTCACAGCTTTATAAAAACCCAGGCTCCATTCACCTTGTGCCAAAAAGCAGCAGCCATGGATTCTTCTAAGCAGCTGCCTAACACTAAGAAAATAAAAATAATAGAAGCCCACAAAGCAGGAGACGATTATAAGAAGATAGCAAAGCGTTTTCAAGATGCCCTATCCTCAGTTGGAAATGTAATTAAGAAATGGCAGTTAACAGGAATAGTGGAAATCAAGATAAGGTCTGGAAGACCAAGCAAAATTTCAGTGAAAACAGCTCATAGGATTGTTAGAGAGGCAAATCAGAACTTCCGCTTGACTGCAAAAGACCTTCAGAGAGATTTAGTAGACTCTGGAGTTGTGGTACAGTGTTCTAGGGTTCAGAAACACCTACATAAATTTGGCCATCCTCTAAGAGTCATCAGAAGAAAACTTCTTCTGCATCCTCGCCATAAAATTCAGTTAGAAGTATGCAAAAGAACATCTAAACAAGCCTGATTCATTTTGAAAACAAGTCCTGTGGACTAATGAGGTTAAAATAGATCTGAAGTCAATAGAACTGAGGACAATGATCATAGGCATGTGTGGAGAAAAAAAGGCACAAAATATCAGGAAAAGAACATGTCGACAACCTTTAAGCATGGGGGAGGATCAATCATGCTTTGGGGTTGTGTAGCAGCCAGTGGCAGAGAGAACATTTCACTGGTAGATGAAAGAATGGATTCAGTTAAATTTAAACAAATTTTTGATGCAAACATAACACCATCTGTAAAAAAGCTGAAATTGAAAAAAGGATGTCTTCTACAAATGAATAATGATTCTAAACACAAGTCAAAATCCCCAATAGACTACCACAAAAGGTGCAAGCTGAAGGTTTTACAATGGCCCTCACAGTCCCCTGATCTGAACATCATTGAAAATCTGTAGCTAGAGCTCAAAAGAGCAGTGCATGCAAGATAACCCGGGGATCTCACTGAACTGGAACACTTTTCCAAGGAACAATGGATGGAAATCCCTTAAACAAGAATTGAAAGACTCTTGGCTGGCTACAAAAAGCTTTTACAGGCTGTGAAACTTGCCAAAGAGGGTTCTGCTAGATACTAACCAAGCAAAGTGCTCAAACTTCTATCTGCCTATTTTCCTTTTTTGTTAATTTTAAAATGTAAAAGATGAAAATATATATTTTTTTTTTGCCTAAAATACAAAAGAAATGTGTCATCTTTAACTGTATGCCTTTTACAGATCATTTCTTCTTCAACTTGCTTAACTGATCACAATAACAGTAATTTTTAGCAGTGGTACCCAAAATTTACATGCCACTGTATATATATATATATACATATATACCGTCTATATACAGTGCCTACAAGTAGTATTCAGCCCCCTGCAGATTTAGCAGGTTTGATAGGATGCAAATAAGTTAGAGCCTGCAAACTTCAAACAAGAGCAGGATTTATTAACAGATGCATAAATCTTACAAACCAACAAGTTATGTTGCTCAGTTAAATTTTAATAAATTTTCAACATAAAAGTGTGGGTCAATTATTATTCAACCCCTAGGTTTAATATTTTGTGGAATAACCCTTGTTTGCAATTACAGCTAATAATCGTCTTTTATAAGACCTGATCAGGCCGGCACAGGTCTCTGGAGTTATCTTCACCCACTCCTCCATGCAGATCTTCTCCAAGTTATCTAGGTTCTTTGGGTGTCTCATGTGGACTTTAATCTTGAGCTCCTTCCACAAGTTTTCTATTGGGTTAAGGTCAGGAGACTGACTAGGCCACTGCAACACCTTGATTTTTTCCATCTTGAACCAGGCCTTGGTTTTCTTGGCTGTGTGCTTTGGGTCGTTGTCTTGTTGGAAGATGAAATGACTACTCATCTTAAGATCCTTGATGGAGGAGCGGAGGTTCTTGGCCAAAATCTCCAGGTAGGCCGTGCTATCCATCTTCCCATAGATGCGGACCAGATGGCCAGGCCCCTTGGCTGAGAAACAGCCCCACAGCATGATGCTGCCACCACCATGCTTGACTGTAGGGATGGTATTCTTGGGGTCGTATGCAGTGCCATCCAGTCTCCAAACGTCACGTGTGTGGTTGGCACCAAAGATCTCGATCTTGGTCTCATCAGACCAGAGAACCTTGAACCAGTCTGTCTCAGAGTCCTCCAAGTGATCATGAGCAAACTGTAGACAAGCCTTGACATGACAATAAATAGATTAAACAGAAAAGGATCAGACATGGATAAATAGTTACTATTTATCCATGTCTGATCCTTTTCTGTTTAATCTATTTATTGTGTGTATCCACAGCTTTATCAAAAGGACAAATGGATACTGCGCGTGAGAGCACGTGGCAGAGTAAACTGGAACAAGTATTTGGTGATTATTCGGAGTCTGTAGATGTACAGAATTCCAGAGAAACGGATATTTCTGTTGAGAAACTAAAATTTTCATTGAACCAAAAAACCAGAATATGGTGGAACAAAGCATTTATGGAGCGTTATCTATCCAAAGGACTCATACCTAGGGGCTTGAGAGTCCAAGTGTTCCCATCTTTTAACATAGATGATGATGTGGTCAGGAGGGATTGGGAGGATTTGGCCACCAATTGTTCAAAAGGCTTCATGGGCTTGCTGATTAAAATCAATGAGAATACACTCTCTAAATTAGAGAGTGAGATAGAAGATCTGAAGCAAGATTTATCAGCTAAGCTCCCTGAAGAGTCCTTAAAGAAGTTAAATTTGGAATTGGAGAGATCCTTTACTAAATGGGAAAAGGACATTATTGAGATCAAAACTAAAAAATATAAACGAGATCTGGGAGACTACAGGAATAATTTCGTTTATAAATGGAAACATACCCAGAAAAAGAGAAAACCATTTTTTTCTAATAAATCCAGATCTCCGTCAGTGTCCTCACTCTCATCAATAGATGATGATTCATCCCTTGGTAGAGGTTTTGTAACTCCCTTTTTAAGTAAATGGAATCCCAATAAAACCAAACAAGTGGTACCGGCAGCTACAAAAAGAAAAATTACCCCTCCTGAGCCCATCGAAAAGAAGATCAGGAATAAAAACAATCTAGAGGTAATTAATCTCTCAGACACTGTACTCTCTAAGCCCCAGATTGAGGTATTGGAATTGGGTTTGTCTTTTGTCCCCAATGCCTCTTTTGATTATTTCACAGCACTGAAGGACTTGAACCTGTTTTCACGCAAGTTGGTCCTAAAAAAACTACACGCGAATAAAGACCTCCAGGGAACCCATGTCGGTACATCTGAAGAGGAGGCCTTGGAGAGTTTGGAGGAACTAGGGGGTGATTCTCCTTCCATGTCGGGAAATATTTTCCCAAAATCCATTTATCCGAGGTCGACCACTTTCCCCACCTTTTCCCTGTGTCCGGCCGTTGAGATTTTCCATAGATTGGTAGCCCACGATTTAAAAACACTAGAGGGTGGTGGTAGAAGGAGGGATAATCTCACGGCTGGGCAGAGGAAAGCTCTTAATGAGCTCAAGAATCTGCCGGATGTGGTTATTAAACAGGCAGATAAAGGGGGGAATGTGGTTATCTGGCCCGTTAAAATGTACGAACGGGAAGCTTTCAGACAGTTGAAGGATAAGTCATCTTATTCCCCTCTGTCCTCCAATCCAACTAATAGCTACATGGCAGAACTCTTTGGAGTTATCGACATGGCTTTCCAAAAAGGGATTATCCCCAAAAAGATAATGGATGGATTATTAGTAAGAAACCCCAAAATTCCTACTTTTTATTTACTTCCTAAAATCCACAAAGATCCCCTTGTCCCTCCAGGGCGTCCCATTGTCTCTGGCATTGGGGGGCTGTCTGAGCCAGTGTGCAGGTTTATTGAATATTACCTGCATCCTCTGGTTCAGACTTTGCCGTCCTATGTCAGGGATACTACGGACGTCCTGCGACAGATCGATGGGATCTTTGTGGACCCTGATGTTATATTGGCCACGGTGGACGTTGAGTCACTGTACTCCTCGATAAAACACGAACATGGACTTCAGGCGGTGAGATACTTCCTCGGGATGAGCAGTCTGGATGCACCAATGATTGAATTAATTTTGGAATTACTTTCTTTTATTTTAACTCACAATTATTTTTTGTTTAAGGATCATTTCTTTTTACAGGAGCGCGGCACTGCGATGGGCGCGGCGTGTGCGCCCTCGTACGCAAACCTCTTTCTGGGCTATTGGGAGAGGGAGGTTTTCGGCGAGGGCGTGCCCGCCGCGTCTCATGCGCAGTGTTGGCTCCGTTTTATTGATGATGTTTTGATTTTTTGGAAAGGCACTTTTTCTGAGTTTTCTGCGTTTATTCATGATTTAAATTCTAATGAGTTCAACATCAAGCTTACTTTTAAGTGCGAGAAGAGTTCCATTGATTTTTTAGATATTCGTATTTTGGTGCATCCAGACTGCTCTATCCAGACAACTATCTTTCGGAAGGAGACTTCTGTGAATAGTCTTTTGCATGCCTCTTCGGCGCACACTCCTTCCACAATTTCGGCAATTCCAACTGGCCAATATTTGAGGGCCAGAAGAGTATGCTCTACTGAGACCCTCTTTGAACAACAAGCCAAGGACCTTCGGGAAAGATTCCGAATGAGGGGCTATAGTGGAAGGAGTGTGCGCCGTGGGTATGGACGTGCTTGTAACACACGAAGGACTGATCTGTTAATTCCTAAAAAGAGAGAGGAGGAGGGATCCTATCCGCCTGTTCGTTTCATCTCTACTTTTAATGATCAGTGGCAGGAGATGTGCTCAATATTGAAACGTCATTGGGGTGTTCTGAAAACTGATCCATCCATTGGGGCATTGATACCATCAAGGCCTTTAATGACATCTCGACGTGCGCCGAATTTGCGTGACAAGTTGGTTCAAAGTCACTACGTGGCTAAGATACCGCGTATCTTTGGTGTTGGTGAGCCCGCCAAAGGATTCTTCCCATGTGGGTCCTGCATTGCATGCCGTAATATGATCAGGGCAACGTCATTTGTGTCGGCAGATGGGAAATCCGAATTTCGGATACAACAACACATTACCTGCCGCACAGAGAACGTTATATATTATGCTACATGTGGGTGCGGTAAGATATACATTGGGCTCACTACTCGTGAGCTAAGGCTCCGCACTCGGGAACACGTGAGGGGAATCCTGGCAGCAATAAATATTGACCTAGATGATCCCCAACTTAAAACCTTACCAAGACATCATAAATTAAAGCATGGGTGTGACCCTCAAAACTTTAAAGTGAGGGGTATAGATGTCATCCATCTAGGAACTAGAGGTGGGGACTACGGCAAAATCCTTTCCCAACGGGAGTGTTCTTGGATTGCGCGCCTAGGGACGATGGCTCCTGTTGGTCTTAATGAGAAAATGAGTTTTTCTTCATTTTTGTGAGAGAGATATATATATATCCGGGTCTCTGGGGAGGGAGGTTTTCTGAATCCTCCCTCTATTTGTCTTTTTAAATGTTTTTAATTCTTTTTTCTCTCTGTTTCTTATTTTAAGATGTGATCTATGTGATGGACCTTTACCCTCATTCCTCCTTGGACATCCTATGTGGGCATTGACGAACGTCTACCCCTGATAGTCATCTCTTGGGATTTGAATTCCACTCCTAATTGAGTCTTCTGGATCATTTTATCATCAGTGCTGGGTTATTACAGAGCATGTTTCTTGTGGGTGTACACGTGCTTTTGTATATGTGCGAAGAATTGTTTATATGTAGTTTTGTAAGATGTGCACAGAGACATGTTTGTGGATATATATGTGTGGATTAATGTACTAACTCTGGATATGGTCTGAGTATGTAATTTAGTGCACTATACAATGGATAGGATGGTATCTAGTTTTTCAAACTGTTTATTTGATTGATCATGGCATATGATCGGGATATGTATATCCACATTGCGCATTGAGGTGGATGTGGGAGGCTTGCCTTTTGCGGCCACACATACCCTGTATTTATATATTTTTACCATTCTAATTATGAATTTGCGGGTGTGAGGCACTGTGGATTTATTTATATATCCTGATGATATGCGCATGCATATAATGGGTGTGCATATGTATTTTGTGTCCTTTGTTGCTGTATTATCATATACACTTTATTGTACTTCCTTTAATAATAAGAGTGATGAATTGATGCTTTATACGCCTTTTTGTATTTGCCCATAACCGTGCCATATCTAGAATGGCCGTATGTGTTTGTGCATGCCTAGTATACATATGTATATATTTTTTACGATCTTGTGCACTCATGTATGTGTATATGTGCTGTTCTGAGTATTTAGTCTATGTCTGTTGTTACTATATGCATCATTTATGCTCAATTGAGATTGATTATGCACATTTTCTAATAATACTCAGAGAGGCACAAGAGATTTATACATCCTGCTAAATATGTGCGTTTTTGAAGTATTTAATCTATATCTCTTGTTTCTATGTGTACATGCATACTATTTGGAGAACAACTATGTACTTTCTTCTAATATGAGGGATGATTTGATGTTCTGTGCATCTCCTCTATATTTGCCCACAATGGTTCTACATCCAAAATGGCCGTATGTGCCCACGTATGCTCTATACTCTTCATGATCCCATATGCTCATGTGTATATATATGTATTTTTTTACTCCAATCACGTCTTCGGCTGCTATATGTATCATTTATATTCTATTGAGACTATTTATGTACACTTTTTAATGATGCGAGCGACAAACTGACGTTTTATATACTTTATTGATATGTGTTCACAATTGTGCTCATATCTGGAATGGCCGCGCGTGCTTATGCATGTTTAGTGGTTTCCATGATTTCGCACGTGCATATATGCACACATGTGCTCTTTGGAATATTCAATCTATGTTTTCCGTTGCTATGGGTATTATCTATACTCTACAGAGACTAATTGTGCATATTTCCTTATGTCACGAGTGATGAATTGACGATTTATATCTTCTTTATACTTGCCCATAATTGTGCCCATACCTAAAATGGCCGCACGTGCTCACGCATGCCCAGTACTGCTCGTGATCTCGCGCGCACTGAGGAGCTCCCTTCCGGTGAGAAGTGTAATCCCCCTTGTGGACGTCACTTCCGCCAGGGAGACCCGGAAGTGACGTGCGGGCCACGGGCATCGCTACTGCGCATGCGGCGCTAAAAACGGCGGTAATTACGAACTAATTCTGGGTGGATATATAAGGTGAGGTTCATGATCTATGGTCGCATAGCCCCCCGAGGAAGCATTGCGAAACGCGTCGGGGCTTTCCTCTTTCCCCATAGGACCTCCAGCAGCGGTGACATTGGCACTTCATATATGGGTAAGCTTGGTTCCTCCCTATAAGGCTGGATGTACTCTTCCTCCCCACTTGGGATTTTTCTGGGTCTTCTGTGTGGAGATCTGGATGCATGATTTGATTATGATCATATGGAGGGGGACTTGAGCTATGCCCTTGTATATATGCATATTTTTCTGCTATTGAGGTCTGTTCTCAGGGATATTCTGACTCTGTAACTCATCACCTATCTTTGTATTAATATGGTCTTATGTAAAATGTAAGTGCTTCATGTCATATTTTTCTAAAATAAATATTTTGCATAATATTGTTGCACTCATTACTTATTGACTATGTATGGCCCTTTAAAACTCAGATTCCTCTCTTTTTTGCAAGCCTTGACATGACGCTTTGAAAGTAAAGGTACCTTATGGGCTCGTCTGGAACGGAGACCATTGCGGTGGAGTACGTTACTTATGGTATTGACTGAAACCAATGTCCCCACTGCCATGAGATCTTCCCGGAGCTCCTTCCTTGTTGTCCTTGGGTTAGCCTTGACTCTTCGGACAAGCCTGGCATCGGCACGGGTGGAAACGTTCAAAGGCTGTCCAGGCCGTGGAAGGCTAACAGTAGTTCCATAAGCCTTCCACTTCCGGATGATGCTCCCAACAGTGGAGACAGGTAGGCCCAACTCCTTGGAAAGGGTTTTGGACCCCTTGCCAGCCTTGTGACCCTCCACGATCTTGTCTCTGATGGCCTTGGAATGCTCCTTTGTCTTTCCCATGTTGACCAAGTATGAGTGCTGTTCACAAGTTTGGGGAGGGTCTTAATTAGTCAGAAAAGGCTGGAAAAAGAGATAATTAATCCAAACATGTGAAGCTCATTGTTCTTTGTGCCTGAAATACTTCCTAATACTTTAGGGGAACCAAACATAATTCTGATGGTTTGAGGGGTTGAATAATAAATGACACTCTGAATAAACTTTTCACAATTTAAAAAAAAAAAAAAATAACATTCTTTTTTGCTGCAGTGCATTTCACACTTCCAGGCTGATCTACAGTCCAAATGTCACAATGCCAAGTTAATTCCGAATGTGTAAACCTGCTAAATCTGCAGGGGGTTGAATACTACTTGTAGGCACTGTATATATATATGTATACATATATATAAATATATATATATATATATATATATATATATATATATATATATATATATATACACACATATAGTGCCTTGCAAAAGTATTCTAGTATTCTGCCCCTTGAATTTTTCAATCTTTTCCCACGTTTCAGGCAAACATAAAGATATAAATGGTTAATTTTATGGTGAAGAATCAACAAGTGGGACACAATTGTGAGGTTGAAAGATATTTATTGCTCATTTTACATTTTTGCAAAAAAAAAATGAAAATTGGGACGTGCAATATTATTCATCCTCTTTACTTTCAGTGCAGCAAACTCACTCCAGAAGTTCATTGAGGATCTCTGAATGATCCAATGTTGTCCTAAATGACTGATGATGATAAATATAAGCCACTTGTGTGTAATCAAGTCTCCTTATAAATGCACCTGCTCTGTGATAGTCTCAGTGTTCTGTTTAAAGCGCAAATAGCATCATGAAGACCAAGGAACACAACAGGCAGGTCCGTGATAAAGTTGTGGAGAAGGTTAAAGCCGGATTTGGTTACAAAAAGATTTCCAAAAGTTTAAATATCCCAAGAAGCACTGTGCAAGCGGTCATATTGAAATAAAAGGAGTATCATACTACTGCAAATCTATCAAGACCCAGCTGTCCCTCAAAAATTTCATGTCAAACAAGGAGAAGACTGATCAGAGATGCAGCTAAGAGGCCCATGATCACTCTGGATGGACTGCAGAGATCTACAGCTGAGCTGGGAGAGTCTGTCCATAGGACAACAATCAGTCGTACACTGCACAAATCTGGCCTTTATGGAAGAGTGGCAAGAAGAAAGCCATTTCTCAAAGATATCTATAAAAAGGGTAATTTAAAGTTTGCCACAAGCCACCTGGGAGACAAGCCAAACATGTAGAAGAAAGTGCTCTGGTCAGATGAAACCAAAATCGAACTATTTGGGCACAATGCCAAACTATATGTTTGGTCTAAAAGCAGCACAGCTCATCACCCTGAACACACCATCCCCACTGTCAAACATGGTGGTGGCAGCATGATGGTTTGGGCCTGCTTTGCTTCAGCAGGGACAGGGAAGATGGTTAAAATTGATGGGAAGATGGATGGAGCCAAATACAGGACCATTCTTGAAGAAAACCTGTTGGAGTCTGCAAAAGACCTGAGACTGAGACGGAGATTTGTCGTTCAACAAGACAATGATCCAAGACATAAAGAAAAATTTTAGAATGAAATGGTTCACAAATAAACGTATCCAGGTGTTAGAATGGCCAAGTCAAAGTCCAGACCTGAATCCAATCGAGAATCTGTGGAAAGAGCTGAAAACTGATGTTCACAAACGCTCTCCATCCAACCTCACTCAGCTCCAGCTGTTTGCAAAGGAAGAATGGGCAAGAATTTCAGTCTCTCGATGTGCAAAACTGATAGAGACATACCCCAAGCGACTTGCAGCTGTAATCAGAGCAAAAGGTGGCACTACAAAGTATTAACTGAAAGGGGCCGAATAATATTGCACGCCCCAATTTTCAGTTTATTATTTTTAAAAAAGTTTAAAATAAGCAATAAATTTCATTCAACTTCACAATCATGTCCCACTTGTTGTTGATTCTTCACCATAAAATGTAAAATTTTTATCTTTATGTTTGAAGTCTGAAATGTGGGAAAAGGTTGAAAAATTCAAGGGGGCCAAATACTTTCGGAAGGCACTGTATACACATACAGTTGTATACATACAGTATATATTACATATTTTATTTTCTAATCAATAGAACTGTGTGAGGACTTGTTTTTTTGTTCTTGTAGTATTTGTTTATGTTTTCATACCATTTTGGGGTACTTAAATTCTTTTGATTACTGTTGTGAGGTCACATAAAAGCAGCAATTCTGACATTTTCTTTTTCGTGACTTATTTATTATTTATTATGCAGGTTGAATCCCATGATATCTCTGGTTGATACGGATGCAATGATACCAATTATGCATGCTTTTCTTATTATTATTGTTTTTTAATCTGAGAAAGCATTTTAAAGGGAACCTGTCAGATCCAATATGCACCCAGAACCATGAGCAGTTCTGGGTGCATATTACTAATCCCTGCCTAACTGTCCCAGCATATAATAGTATAGATAAAGAGATCTTTAGAAAACGTATTTCTAAAAATTCTTTATGATATGCTAATGACGCCAGCGACAGGGCAAGCTAACATGCTATTCAATGTCCATTGCCCAGCGTCATCAACGGTGATGCACGTACCTGTGTCACCGCCTCAAACGTCGGGTTTAGGGTCAGTGTGCATGATCAGAAGTCCCCGGCACTTCCGGTCATATGAACTATGAAGCCGGTTGTAAGCGTCCCAGCTTCAGAGAGGTCTAGTGCGCATGCCGGAAGTGCTGGGACTTCTGATCATGTGCACTAAGCTTAAACCTGGTGTCTGAGGACACAGGTACACGCGTCCATACCGATGACTCTGGGCATTGAATAGCATGTTAGCCATTTTGTAGCGAGCACAGGGCAGGCAGTGGTAGCCATGTGTTCAGGGGTCAACAGTCCGCAGCACAGCCGCTCATCAACCCCATGCCTTTCCGTTACCGCACCACTTGAAGGATGGGCTCCAGTCTGTAATTCACTTTCACTCCGAGACAATAAATACCACAATACAGTTCTTTCCTTAAACAACATAACTTTACTTGGTTCCTTCTCAATAGATACAGCATCTCTTTTCATCACTTTTCTCTCTTCTCTTCTCAACATTAATAGGATTCGCCTTTACTGCCCCTTTCTCTATGACACGGGCACCGTTCGTGGTTCCCTCCAGACTCCATCTCGTAATACAATTTAGCGGCTGACCACTTTCCTGACACCCGGTTCCGTAAGATACGCTAGGCCCCTTATCTCCCTGTCTGACTTCACTCTAGAACGGACAGAATCAAAAAGTCTTTTAGGCCGCTCCATCACACCCACAGGGATTGCTTGTGTCGCGGGCGGAGGAGGGGACACTGCGCTCTCCCACTGCTCGGGTCCAGCTGCCGCTGCTGCTGCGGCCGCTGCTGCTCGGTGGCTCGAGCGATGCACCGGATCCCGGGGACTCGAGCGGCGCTCCTCGCCCGTGAGTGAAAAGGGGATTGGTTTTGGGGATTTATTGTCCGTGACGCCACCCACGGTTGTGGTGATTGTGTGGACACCACCGCTGCTCTGTATGGGGATCCCGGGAGCGATGACAGGGAGCAGCTTTGTTGTTATTTCTCCCCTCCGTGGGTAGGGGGTTGGTTGTCCCGGGGCCCGGTGATGGGGTAGGGGTGGATGGCAGGCCAGGTGCGGGGCCAGGTGAGGTGCAGGGTCGCGGGGGCATCGCTGTGCCGTACAGCACGGTAGTACTCACTCAGCCTGAGACGTTGACACAGTTCTCGGTAAAACACACGACTGGAAAGACGGTTCCCTTGGACGGCTGCTGTTGCTTTTTCCCCGGTAGTGAACGGTGACTGTCTCTATCCCTGCACCTTGTGTAATGTTGGTAGCGAAGGGTTCCCACCGGTTACCCGCTCCCCGACTTGGATATGGGCCGGAGGAGCCCCTCTTTGCCCACAGGCGCTGGCCCTGAGAAACTGGTGCCTTGGCGGTGGCGGTGTCTCTCTCATACGGTTGGACTGTTGCCTTCAATCGGGACTTAGTTGTTTGCAGACCCGGAGGTCCCCTTCACTGACGGATTTGGCAAATTCACGGCGACTCCTAGCCTTGCCGGGATCCGAAAGGCCCCTGCCAATGGTGCTGGCTTCTCCTTGTGTACCGGTCCGGTACCGCCGGGCCACCACCCGTCCACGGTCCTCACGGCAACTCCGATCAGCCTCCACTGCAGACGGTCACCGCCATCTGCTAACCTTGCTGTCTCAGTCCGGGGCACACACCCAGACCAACTTCAGGCTTTCAAACTGTCACTTCTTCTCTTTGACTACTGTCCCTCCTTCTACTTCACTCCTCATACTTTCACCTCTAAAACTAATCTGCCTGGTTCTCCCGCCTCCAGGACTGTGAACTCCCTGGTGGGCGGAGACCAACCGCCTGGCTCCACCCCCTGGTGTGGACATCAGCCCCTGAAGGAAGGCAACAAGGATTTCTGGTCTAGCTTAGGTGTACCTAACCGGGGTGTAGGGTGTGGTGATGTCATTACCTGTGACCCCTGGCTTGCCCAGGGCGTCACACTTGTGAGTCGGAAGGGCCACGTAAAACAGCACTCCGTCGCTCATGCTCAGGCCAGGACCAAGACATACTGTACTCCTGAGGGCGCAACTGACCATCGGTCACCCAGGGGCTTTCGTTGGGTATCTGCTTCAGGGAACGGACACTTCCCCGACTGACCGGACTATACCTCGCTTCTGGGGACGCAGTTAGACAATCCTCTATGTGCAGGATCCCATGTGTCCTCGATCCAGGGATGACCCTTAGGGTCCACAAATTAAAGTATATCAGCTTAGCTTGTTCACTATCTCTCCTCCTGGGGACTCTCCTATCCCTCTTGCTTCTGACTGTGCTTTTTAAACGCTGCTCTCCTCCTCTTGCTTAACCCTTAACCTGCCTACCCAGGTGCCAGGACTGCTGTCCCTAAGCCACACTGCCACTTGGTGGCCACGTACATTGTTATAACATTAGACATTAAACCATCACTGTGTCGGCTACTTCTACATGGGTGGGCATAGCCCTGAGCCCCCTACATTAGCATGCCCCTATGGTTGTGCTAACATAATAAAGAGAGCAGACTAGTCAGATTAAGTAACACCCTTGCGACTAGTCACTGGCCTCATTAGCAAATCATAAAGGATCTTTAGAAATACTTTTTCTAAAGATCCCTTTATCTATGATAGTGTATACAGTGACGGTTAGGCAGGGATTAGCAATATACACCCAGAACCGCTTGTGGTTCTCGGTGCATATTGGACATGACAGGTTCCCTTTAATTAGATTTTTTTTTATCCATAGTTCTAATTTTCTCAACTTTTCCATTTTATTTTAGACTCACTTGGAGACTTTAAAAAGCTTCATAATTATTAAATCTCCTGCTGCCACACCGAACTGCCAGCACCCTGTGATTGTGTTCCTGCGTCGGGAGACTTCTAACCACTTAGATGCTGCGGATGCTATTGAATGCAGCATCTATGAAGCTTATTGAATTTACTTCAGATACCCACAGTGGCAGCAGGAACACTCATGTGTGATACTGACTCGCCCACCCCAGGGCTATGGGACACCCGGTGCCGGGCCAGACTAGTCCGGGGATCGTCAGTGGTGGCTGGGCCCGGCTCCGTGGCCCTGGTGGGTGTCAGTGATAAAATGGCTAGGTGAATAAAGTTTGTGTTCGTGACGCCACCTGTGGTATGCGGCTAGTAAGCCGCCGCTGCTGTGTAAGGCCTCCGGGGTGATGATATGGCAGCAATGGTGGTACTGCTCCCCACAGGTGGAGCGGTGTCCCGGGGCACAGTTGGTGCTTGTGAGTGTCTATGCAGATGAAATAACAGAGGCAACTCCAAGGGTGCAGTTTCAAGGTCTTTACTCACAATTCTTGTCAAGGCCGGCAGGAGCCCTTGGACTGCTGGGACCACTGTCAGGGACCTCCGCCGTTTCTGGGTGATTCTTGGAGCAAAACCCGGTACCCTTCTCTTAAGTGTCTCTGTCTTCAGCTGTCTCCTTAAACCTTGCCTTTGTAGGATGAACCTGGCTCGGCCTCCACAACAGCCTCCAGGCTGGGGGGTCACCTGTCGGCTGATTATCCCTTTTCTAGAGGTTCTGCTGTGGGCTGTGGCCCGGGGAGTTTACAACTTTCCCTGGGCCTCGGTTTTTACTGTTTGGAGATGATTTTGCACTCCTCCGGTTTCTAGGGACCGTCCCCTGTTGCAGCTTGATCCCTCCACCGATGTTCCTGTGGAGCAGGCCACCGCAGCTCTACAGCTACCCGTGGCCCTGGGATCCCTACTGTTCTCTGCTTGGTGTCACCTGGACCCTCTGAGTCCCAGGATCTTCACCAGGAAGCGTCTCTTTCTTCTTTTCAGCTCCTGACTGACTTGGAGCTCTCTTTCCTTTCACTTCTCCTCCTTGCCTGCCTCCGGCAGGCCTCCTCCTCCTTCCCCACTCTCTCTTCAACTCCTTCTGACTACACTAGACCTTCCTTTCTTTGACTGCTCTCTGATGGCTCCTCCCACCTCCCCAGTTGCTCTGATCTACCCTATAGGAGCAGGGATGGGTCTTACGGCCCCTCCCAGCATGCAGCATGGGAGGGTAACTGCCACAATCCCTGGTCCCAGTGTGTTCCTAGCAATGGGTGTAGTGTAAATTTACCAGGGGACCGGTGTTCACTCCTTTCCTCACCCAGAATGGGGCATCACACCGCTGGATGGGGTGCAATGACCTGTGGCGACGGAAGCCTCAGGGGCGCCACAATACCACCAGGCTTCTTCTCCTGATCCTGTGGGTGTACTGACAAAATCCATGAAATCACAATGTACACAACAGAGCATTAACAGACAGCTGTCTATGAGAATATATTTTGTCATGGGTTGTTTAGAGGTTAGAATTATAAAACTTTGTTGCATTCTTCCACAATTAGCGACACATCTGTCAACAGGTTGCATGTGATATTTCAGCTCAGCTCCATTCATTGCAATTGGTTTGCTTTGTATGGACAAGTGTGGATCTCTTTCTGGAAGAAAACAGCTATGGTTTGTAAGGTCTTATTAAAACATCTGCTTATCGCTTACGTGTTCTGTGTTTTACACAGATAGAACATGTATCATTATAGTCTATGTGGCTGTTGACATGTCCATGTTTTTTGTGGATAATGTGTTTATAAAAACCCTCACTCAGATGTCAGATTTTGATCTTTGATTCATGGATTAAAACAACTCATACAAGTCAATAATAATAATTTTATTTCTACAGCGCCAACATATTCCAAAGCGGGAAAAGTACAGACAATAAAGACATTACAGAGTAACATGATTCAACAGATACCAAGAGGAGTGAGGGTCCTGCTCACAAGCTACAAACTAGGAACAAGCTGGAAAATCATGAACAGCCCACGGATAATAATAATAATTTTATTCATTTATATAGCGCTATTAATTCCACAGCGCTTTACATACACTGGCAACACTGTCCCCATTGGGGCTCACAATCTAGAGTCCCTATCTGTATGTCTTTGGAGTGTGGGAGGAAACTGTTGTACCCGGAGGAAATCCACGCAAACACGGGGAGAACATACAAACTCCTTGCAGATGTTGTCCTTGGTGGGATTTGAACCCAGGACCCCAGCGCTGCAAGACTGCAGTGCTAACCACTGAGCCACTGTGCCGCCCTAATGACATCTGTCCGTCACCCAAGTGCCATCTGTTTTTAACATTGTAATTGGTAGAAGAAGCTTTGCAATTTTTTTTGCCTGCGAGAAAATAACTCATCTTGAAAATGGATAAACTCCCCTCCTTCTGGCCGACACTCACACATCATATCGCACACACACACTCATAGACATACTCATGAGATTGCATATACAATCGCGTGTGCACATGTGGCGCCCTGGACTACCCAGGTCATCAGAGGTAACACTCACACACCCCCACCCCCACTAGACAGTAACATTAGCCAAACATAAAATCCTTGTTGCCTCCCTCCAGAGTCTGATATCCACATCAGGTAGGGCGGAGCCAAGTGGTTGGCCCCACCCACCGAGGAGTTCACAGGACTGAAGTGACAGAACAGTTTAGGAGGTTGAAGTGAGAGGAGTAAAGTGAAGAGTGTCTGGGTTTGTGGCCCAGGCACTGACAACAAGGCTGGCAGACGGTGGTGGCTGTCTGCAGGAGTGGTGAATCGACGCGGAACCGTAGGACCGGGGTTGGGCGTTGGCCCGCCGGTACCGACCGGGGAGCGAAGTGAAGCCAGCACACACAGGCAGGGCCATCGGACCCCGACTAGGCTTGGAGTTGCCATCAACAGTCAAATCCGAGTGTGACAGGAACCCCAGGGGTTTCCTAACAGCCAAAGACCCGTTAGATGGCAACCGTCCGCACCGTGAGGGTATACAGCTACCGCCAAAGGCTAGAGACCCAAGGGCCAGCGCCTGCGGGCAAGCGGGCTCCTTCGGCATCCATACACCGGGGAGCGGACTACCGTTGGGGATCCATCGTAGTCAAGACAGTACACAAAGGTGCAGGGAAAGACAGCCACCATCACCTGTCCGGGGAGAGACACTGCAGCCGGCTGCGGGACCCGTCCATCCAGCCGTTTGGTTTACCGAGGACTTTGTGCATCTCTTACTGAGTGAGTACACCCGTGCCATCCGGCACTGCGCCGCGCTGTCCCTGCAACCCTGCACCTCACCTACCCTGCCTCCCAGTCTCACCACCGGGCCCCGGGACCACCGACCCCTACCCACGGAGGGGGAAAACAACATCCCAGCTGCTCCCCACCATCGCTCCCGTGATCCCCGTCACCAGCAGCGGTGGTGCCCATCTTCACCACAACCTGTGGGTGGCGTCACGGACTAAATCCCCCAAACCAACCACCCTTTTCACTCACGGGCGAGGAGCGCCGCTCGAGTCCCCGGATCCGGCCCACCGCTCGAGCCACCGAGCAGCAGCCGTAGCAGCGCCGGACCCGAGCATTAGTGAGCGTGCAGCAGCGGCGTCCATCCCCACCCGCGACAAACACACTCACCACATCCAGTGATACCCCTTGCTTCCAGCCAGCAGTGAACTCTCTGCTCTCCTGTCTCTATGAAGATTCCACCGCTGGATCCTCCATGCATTCCACCCGCAGGTCCTGGCGCTCAACTGCACTGCATCCCAGGTCCTTATGTCGGCCAGAAACAATTAATATTGCTGGATGTGGTGAGTGTGTGTGTGCAATCTGATATGTGTGTGTGTTTGTGTGTGCAATCTAATGTGTGTGTGTGCATTCCGATGTGTGTGGGTGTTTGTTCCGTCGCAGGTCCTTGATGCTTTCCACTGCTCCTGGTCGGCGTCTGGTGAGTATGATTGTGGGGTCTTCTCTCTTCTTGTTTCTCTCTTCTGGGGTGTCTGTTTTCTATAACAAAGTGTCCTGCAGGATTCTTTAACTTTTTTAGCTGCATGGACACTTCATTATTGAACTCCTGCTAGGGCTTATTTTCAGGATAGGGCTTATTTTCGGGAAAACACAGTATGTGTGCGATACATGCAATACATGCAGTATTGGTACCTACTCTAAAGAGCACTGGGCTAAAAAGTGATGAGTCTTTAATTGCAAAGAAATGTGAGTCATCAGGAAGGTGGGGGCAGCACAGGGGAAGTTAGAGAACACACACACTTTACCTCAGAATAGTCTGGGACACAGAACAACACAGTCACTAAGGAGAGTTCTTTAGAGCTTCCTTAGTTAGGACCGGCCCGACTGGAAGGAGCAGGAGACGATAGGTGGAGTTGGTGAGACACAGTAGCAACATGGTAGCTGGAGGTAGAGCTCAATAGCTCCCTCAGTACCAGCGCAGTTCAGGGTGCAGAGCCCTAGGGTGGAGCATACTCCACGTTGCACCCCCAGAATCTGCAGGACAGGGGGATTCAATGTCCCTCTGGCCACCACGGATCCTGGAGCACGGTAGCAATATAGAGCCAGGAACCGCAGAAATAGAAGCGGGCTCATACCTGACTCGCACTCCCTGCATACGGGACAGGAGCTTAAAACCAAGGACACGGGGTCCCCAAGTAGCTTCACACCACAGGGATCCACACTACAGAGCGCAAGGAAGGAACATTGCATATCTTCACATTGCAGCCTCTGCCTGTCCCTCGTCCACTATACTCACATTGCAGCCTCTGCCTCTGCCTGTCCCTCGTCCACTATACTCACATTGTAGCCTGCCTGCCCCTCCGCCAGAATCCTCACTTCACAGCACTGGAACTCTGCCAGCGGTTACCTGCTCTTGTGCCTCCCGCCACCTCTTGCTGCCGCTCGTCCTACGGTGTCCGTCATCCTCCTGCTGCTGCTGGCTGCGGTGAGTGTTCTGTCCTCCGCGGCATCTGCAGCATTGGATGCCACAGCACGGAGCTGATTGGCGCGCCTCTTACCCCGGAGGTGCAGGCACTTCCAGGGTCAATCAGTTCTCTGTGCCCGGCGGCGCCCACAGTTTATCTGTATTCGCGTGGAAGTGCATCTCTCACCCCCGCCCCACCCCCCGGCCCCCTTCCCCTCCCCCTCCGAAAACACAGCGGATTTAATAGACTGTCCGGAGGGGGAGAAGATGTAAAAAAAAATATTTTTTTTTTTGCAGCCAGAAAGCGCCGCCCCCCCGCAATGTAGCGCCCCAGGCACGGGACCACGAGTGCCTAATGGTAAATACGGCCTTGGCCTTGGCCTCTGTTGTTTGCAGCACTGACATCATGTCTTGAGCTCAGCGAGATGCTGACGTACACGGCATTTGCCACCAGACTCAATGTTTGGCTGCAGCGCTGTCAAAATAATGTCATCACTACAGACAAACAACAGAGTCCAGAGCAGCGGCAGAGACTCGGCGCTGGACCCTGGAGGGTAAGTAAAGCAAACTTTATTTTTCAGCACTGGGGACAATAGTTTGCTGAAAACTGAAACCGGAAAGTCCCTTTAATGTGCCAGTTTTGGGAACAAGGTATTTGTCTATGTTTTCGCACAATGCTTTAGTCTGGCTAGTGGCTCAGAGACATAGCCAAACAGATAAGACTTGCTGTATCAGAATAAAGCAAGGGAATAAAGTGCAAATTAGGTTTCAGCATTTTAAAATGCCAGCATCCTTTACGAGATCAAAATGTCATCCAGCTCCCGTCTCCCTCGATGGGAGATTAAATGACAAAGAACTGTGTGCAAAGCATTCATGTTATCTGCAAAGCAACAACTTTCCAGGCCTGGGAGGCAGTAAAGTGTCAATATTAGGAGCTGCGCAGCCTGAAACATATTTATCCTCTCGCTGCTCAGTGCTCAAGAGACTTTTTGATCCTTTGAAATTAAAATAAATGGGAATAACTAATGGTTGTATAGAAGCCGTGATCATCGGAGCATCGTAATAAAGGAGAAAAATGGTCAATAAAATGTTGGGTAACATGTTAAGGTTGTTTCTGTGTCTTGTGATTTCCTATCTCTAATAAAAACCCTCAAACATTTGAAGTCAGCATTAAGTTATTAGCGTTGAGTGTTTAGTATCTCTCTTTACATTTTAGGAGGGTAGAGCACCTATTGGATAAAATTAGATGACTGCATTAATAAGAATGGATCCTCTGTGGATCTTCTCTTCGTTTCTGCTCGGTCAACATATGGAAGAACATTCTGGTTGGAGATGATTTCGCTATACTGGTATAGGGCGTACATAAGAATGTGAATTTTAGCCATATAATGGAATATTTTATAAAGGCCATAAAGGGAGTATTCGCGGCTATTTTATTTCTCACTGTGGGCCTAAGAACTAACAGACGCTGATCTATGCCGGAACACACATGATGGAGATTCTGTGGCTTCCACTGATGTAACAATGACAAAACAGCAGTTTCTCTTCCACTCTGCTCTGATGAGAGGGCATGTGCCATGGGAAGAGAGAAGGGCGGGTGCACCACCAAAAATAATAGTTGTAATGGATGGGTGCTCACCCATGCAGCAATTAAACGCAAAGAAACAATGAAAAAAAGTACATTCATTCCAAAGAATGTATGCAGTGCAAGTCAATGGGGAAAACTTGCAATGTAACGAGTACCCTGAATTCTGTACTATTCATTCGAGTAGTGAATAGTGTGGAATTCAAGTTACTCGTTGCTTTGCGAGTTTTTCCCCATTGACTTGTGTGGCACCCCTGAGGCTTTTGGTCGCCACAGGGTACTGCAACTCATTTAAGGCGCAGTATCAATCCCGTGTATGGAGAGGTTAATATCTGATATGTCTCATTTAAAGCACACAGTCAAAGAATGAGCCAGCAATTTCCTTGCATAACACATACAGCAGGTGGCTTCTCACTAATTAGAGCAGAGGTGATCACCATAACAATGGGAAAATCCCTAGCTTGGTGACTCATCCAGAGGGAGGGGGGAGCACAGGGAAATACAGGAGCAGAGACAGAATTTCTTTAGATCAATGTGGGACGCAGAACAACACAGTCGCAGGAGAGAGAGAGTGCTGCTCGGGCAGCTTCTAATGCTAGAACCGGCCAGACCGGGGGCAGGCTGGAGAAACCGGGAGGAGAAGGAGTCCAGTACCGATAGATCTTGTGGGATGGAAGAGTTCAACACAGTTGCTGGATAGAAGCAGGGAAGCTGCTTCCACAGGACTGGTGCTGTCGGGATACAGAATCCTAGGATAGGCCTACTTCACGTTGCCTACCAACTCTGCAAGGGTTGCAGGGAATGGCTAGAACAGTCACCGGACCCGTCCCACGAGTCTGCAGCCAAATAGCATATAGGATCCGGGTTTGAGGACCGGCCCCACAATGGAACCGCACTATCAGAATACAGAACAGGACACTTTACTGACAAGGGGGTCCCCAAGGTGCTTTATGCCATGGGGATCGACACAGCGCATCTTAGAGAAGATGAGACAAACAGAGACGGCAGAGACCAGTACCCGGGGTGCGGCGTTGAACCAGCAAGTAAAGACCTGGAACCCACACCTATTGACTCTGACTCTGATTGCCATCGCCCTGCGCTCTGGTGCTCCCGGGGATTGCCCTGCCCCCGCCATCCTCCCGGGGCCCACTCCGCCAGTTGCACCTGACATCTGCCCTGGTACGAGACCCTGCAGCGCCAGTCACCTACCTGGCCGCATACCACAGGTGGCATCACGATCATCCTAATAGACTTTCCTAACCGTCAGCCCCATCCTCCACCTCCAACTACCACCCCGGTCCTCCATTCCTGCCTCCCGTCCACCGCCATCCTTCCATTCCTGTACATCTCGGGGCAACGGAACCGGGCCAAGCCACCCCGTGATGACGCAGAAGGATCTGCACTCCCAGCCCGGTGACGAGTATGTTAAAACACCTGCCCCTGCCGTGGGGCGCAACACTTGAATTGCACATGCTATTCAGAACAAATACGCAAGTAGTAGACAGTACTTGTTATGAATATAGCGAGTACGAATAATTAGGTACTCGCTCAACTCTAACATTGAGCCATTTGCTGCACTGTTATGAAAAAGATAATTTTCCATGCCTAAAGAACTAAACTGAATTATTCTTCTTTAATAAAATATTGTACCGGTAAATAATAATAATAATAATTACTACAGATACATCTATATATACCAATGTGTCTTTAAAAAACCTGTACATTGTGGAAAAATAGCTGAAAAGTAAAATCAAAAAAATGTTTTCCTTTATTTTCCATAAAGTTACTAAAAAAAAATTTCAGAAGCAATTAATAATTGCCATCTTGTACTACACTTATTTTTAATCAATTTTACCAATCTATATATACCATGGTGTAAAGTGGCTCTGCCCATGGGCTACTGGCAACTTTAAATAGGGCTTGCACAGACAGACTTTGGCGAGCTTTGCACACTACGACATTGCAGGTGCGATGTCGGTGGGGTCAAATCGAAAGTGACGCACTTCCTGCGTCGCAGTCGACATCGTAGTATGTGAATAATTTACATACGATTAATGAGCGCAAAAGCGTCGTAATGGCATAATCGGTGTAGGGTCCGACATTTCCAAAAATAGTGAAGTTCAATCATGCGATTTTAGTGTTATCGTCAAAGTCTTTCACCGGATTGCTGCGTGTAAAGTCTAGAATGATGTTTGTTTGTTTTTTCTTCGTTTGGATTTATTTCAAGTTTGCCCTACACACCTCATTAGGAAAACGGCTCCTGCGTGTTAATTGGTCTATGCTTACATGCTTTATAAGGTGTTTTTTTTAACCTATTCTGATGGCGTTCTTTCTTCCATATTTTGGATCCATTGCGTTAGCCATACACGTGGCTATTTGTTATAGGTGTGAAACCCTGTCTATTATTTTTTTCGGAGAATTTTTTTGATCATCCTGTGATAAGGTAATTTTTTAAATTATTTAAACTTAATTTTTTTTTTGTTTTGGTTAAAATAAAAAAAAAAAAATGTATTTATGAAATTAACGTTACAAAATTAACTTATCAAAAATCGCATAAAAAAAAGTTCATTTTCATTACCTCTTAATCAAACAATTGCTTAAGAAAATAGGACTATACAGTCATGGCCAAAAGTTTTGAGAATGCTACAAATATTAATTTTTACAAAGTCTACTGCTTAAGTTTTTCTAATGGCAATTTACATATACTCCAGAATGTCATAAAGAGTGATCAGCTTAACAGCAATTACTTGCAAAGTCAATATTGACTAAGAAAATGAACTTTAACCCCCAAAACACATTTCAACATCATTGCATTGCTGCCTTAAAAGGAGCAGCTAACATTGTTTTAGTGATTGTTCCATTAATACAGGTGTGGGTGTTGATGAGGACAGGGCTGGCGATCAATCAGTCATGATTAAGTAAGAATGACACCAGTGTACACTTTAAAAGGAGGCTGGTGCTTGGTATCATTGTTTCTCTTCAGTTAACCATGGTCATCTCTAAAGAAACACGTGCAGCCATCATTGCTCTACACAAAAATGGCCTAACAGGGAAGAGTATCAAAGCTACAAAGATTGCACCTCAGTCAACAATCTATCGCATCATCAAGAACTTCAAGGAGAGAGCTTCCATTGTTGCCAAAAAGGCTCCAGGGCGCCCAAGAAGGACCAGCAAACACCAGGACCGTATCTTAAAACTGTTTCAGCTTCGGGATCGGACTACCAGCAGTGCCGAGCTAGCTCAGCAATGGCAGCAGGCTGGTGTGAGTGCTTCTGCGCGCACTGTGAGGCGGAGACTGCTTGAGCAAGGCCTGGTTTCAAGGAGGGCAGTAAAGAAGCCACTTCTCTCCAGAAAAAACATCAGGGACCGACTGATATTCTGCAAAAGGTACAGGGAGTGGACTGCTGAGGACTGGGGTAAAGTCATTTTCTCAGATGAATCCCCTTTTCGATTGTTTGGGACATCTGGAAAACAGCTTATTAGGAGAAGAAGAGGTGAGCGCTACCACCAGTCTTCTCTCATGCCAACTGTTAAGCATCCTGAAATGATTCATGTGTGGGGTTGCTTCTCAGCCAAGGGAATCGGCTCACTCACAGTCTTGCCTAAAAACACAGCCATGAACAAAGAATGGTACCAGAATGTCCTCCAAGAGCAACTTCTCCCAACTGTCCAAGAGCAGTTTGGCGCCCAACAATGCCTTTTCCAGCATGATGGAGCACCTTGCCATAAAGCAAAGGTGATCACTAAATGGCTCATGGAACAAAACATAGAGATTTTGGATCCATGGCCTGGAAATTCCCCAGATCTTAATCCCATTGAGAACTTGTGGGCAATCATCAAGAGACGGGTGTAAAAACAAAAACCAACAAATTCTGGCAAAATGCAAGCATCGCTTATGCAAGAATGGACAGCTATCAGTCAGGATTTGATCCAGAAGTTGATTGAGAGCATGCCAGGGAGAATTGCAGAGGTCCTGAAGAAGAAGGGTCAACACTGCAAATATTGACTTGCTGCATTAACTCATTCTAACTGTCAATATAACCTTTTGGTACTCATAATATGATTGCAATTATATTTCTGTATGTAAACATCAGACAAACACAATTAAAAACCACAGGGCAACAGATCATGTGAAAATATAATTTTGGTGTCATTCTCAAAACTTTTGGCCATGACTGTACACACCTATTAAACAACCTTACATTTGAACATAACCTACCACACGTGTGACCGAAAGCAAACACACACCAGCAGGTGTGGAAGACACATCCGCACAATAAATACTACATGGAGACCAATCAAAAACAAGGAGTCGACATGCTCATTTAAAGAAAGTGATGCGTGAACCGAAGTAGAACGAGGCTATAAATGACTGTATAGATGTCATAGAAAGTACACGAGCAAAGGTATGGAAAAGAGACAAGGACCGGTGTATCATGAAAGATCTATTAGAGATTTCATACAATCACACAGTTGCCCTTAGGAATCGTACAACAATCCAACGTCGCTTGTACGGTCGTTAAAATCGCAACAGCAGTTGTGTAATGTGAAACAAAATAGACAATCATGGTGCAATCAAAGGATATCGCACCTGCAATGGGGCGTGTCTAATCGCTTCTGCGTTGGTAAGACATTGTTACCGATATCGCAACGTGCAAAGCCCGCCTTAGGGTTAACTAATCCAACAAATAGGTCCCAGGGGAACCCTGGCCGTCATTATTTAACTCCTGCACATAGATGTGGACTTACATACACAGGGACCCTGTGTTAAGTCCTCAGAGATGCTGATGGCCTGTAGAGCTGGATGACAGTAATGGTAAGGTATCCAGGTTAGAACAAAGAGGTACAAAGGAAGAACAAAATAATGTCAGAAAAACAATGAGTAAATGGTCCAAAGTCAAAAACAAGATAAAACACTAGAACTATCAAATCAGAACACAGAGGTGTGGACCAGAAAAAGATGCACTTATAACTGGCAGTGGGAGATTGTGACTCAGAAGTTTAAAAAGAGAACAGCCCTGCCAAGGGCTCACAACAGGACAAATGCTGACTCGTAAGGAATGAATTAATCCCCAAGATTCCAGGCTCGGCGGTACCACAAGTTCCAGGAGTAACAGTACAGTGTATAGTTATCTACCGTTGTGACTTAAGTGTAAACAAAGACACATATTTGATATCCCTATAATTGTAATGATAACAATCTGTACAATACATTGAACATATTTAGGATGAGTAGTACATTATATGGAAAGAAATGCACTTTTTTTCCTCTTAATCCATAACAAAAATAATGTAATTATAAAGCTTACAAATATACTGAAAACTACAGCTCATCTTGCAAAAAAAAAACCCTCTCATATTGAAGTTTGTGTCAAAATAAAAGTTATGTGTGTTATAGCTTTAATTTATGGAAAGTGAAAACAATGACCATCTAAATAAATACATTACAAAAATGTCTAAGTGAGCATTTACAGTGGCATGCAAAAGTTTGGTCAAAATTACTGTTATGAACAGTTAACCAAGTTGAAGATGAAATGATCTCTAAAAGGCATAAGGTTAAAGATGAACCATTCCCTTTGTATTTTAGGCAAAAAAAATATTTTCATCTTTTTTGCAAAAGTTTGGACACCCTTGGAGATTTGTGTGTTCAGATAACTTTGACCAATGATTCAGACCTTAATAAGCCTGTTAAGGGGACTTTACACGCAATGATATCTCTAACGATATGACGTCGGGGTCACGGAATTCGTGACGCACACCTGGCGTTGTTAGCAACGTCGTTGCGTGTGACACTTATGAGCGAGTGTTAACGATCAAAAATACTCACCTAATCATAGATCGTTGACAAGTCGTTCATTTTCAAAAGATCGTTGCTGGTGCTGGACGCAGGTTGTTCGTCGTTCCTAAGGCAGCACACATCACTATGTTTGACACCCCGGGAACGACGAACAGCAGCGTTCCTGCGTCTTCCGGCAACGAGGTGGGAGTGACGTTAATGTGGCTGCTCTCCGCCCCTCCGCTTCTATTGGTGGGCCGCTGTGTGATGTCGCTGTGACGGCACACACACCTCCCCCTTCAAAAAGAGGTTGTTCGCCGCCCATAGCGACGTCGATAGGAAGGTAAATAAGTGTTACATGTCCTAGCAATATTGTACTCCAGGGGCAGCGATTTGCCCGTGACGCACAATTGACGGGGGCAGGTGCTTTCACGAGCGACATCGCTAGCGATGTCGCTGCGTGTAAAGCAGACTTTAGGGTTATAGATTGTTCACTATCATCGTTAGGAAAAGCCATGTGATGCAAATTGCACAGCTTTAGAAAAACCCAGCCTCCTCAAACATTGTGCCAAAAATAAAACAGCAGCCATGGGTTCTCTAATCAGCTGCCTAGCACTCTGAAAATGAAAATGGTGAAGGCCCACAAAGCAGGAGAAAGTTATAAGAAAATAGCAAAGTTTTTTCAAGTTGCCCTTTCTCCAGTTTGAAATGTAATTAAGCAATGGCAGCTAACAGGAAAAGTAGAGGTCAAGCTAAGGTCTGGAAGACCAATCAAAATTTCTGTGAAAGCTGCTCATAGGATTGCTAGAGAGGCAAATCAGAACACCTGCTTGACTGCAAAAGACCTTCAGGAAGATTTAGATGACTATGGAGTTATGGTACATTGTTCTACTCTTCAGAGACATCTGCACAAATACAGTGCCTTGCGAAAGTATTCGGCTCCCTTGAATTTTTCAACCTTTTCCCACATTTCAGGCTTCAAACATAAAGATAAAAATTGTAATCTTATGGTGAAGAATCAACAAGTGGAACACAATTGTAAAGTTGAATGAAATGTATTGCTTATTTTAAACTGTTTAAAAAAATAAATAACTGAAAAGCAATATTATTCGGCCCATTTACTTTCAGTGCAACAAACTCTCTCCAGAAGTTCATTGAGGATCTCTGAATGATCCAATGTTGTCCTAAATGACTAATGATGATAAATATAAACCACCTGTGTGTAATCAAGTCTACGTATAAATGCACCTGCTCTGTGATAGTCTCAGTGTTCTGTTTAACCAAGGAACACAACAGACAGGTCCGTGATAAAGTTGTGGAGAAGTTTAAAGCTGGATTTGGTTACAAAAAAGATTTCCAAAACTTTAAACATCCCAAGGAGCACTGTGCAAGCGATCATATTGAAATGGAAGGAGTATCATACCACTGTAAATCTACAAAGACCCGGCCGTCCATCCAAACTTTCATCTCAAACAAGGAGAAGACTGATCAGAGATGCAGCCAAGAGGCTCATGATCACTCTGGATGAACTACAGAGATCTACAGCTGAGGTGGGAGAGTCTGTCTAAACAACAACAATCAGTCGTACACTGGACAAATCTGGCCTTTATGGAAGAGTGGCAATAAGAAAGCCATTTCTCAAACATATAGATAAAAAGTGTCATTTAAAGTTTGCCACAAGCCACCTGGGAGACACTCCAAACATGTGGAAGAAGGTGCTCTGGTCAGATGAAACCAAAATCGAACTTTTTGGGCACAATGCCAAACGATATGTTTGGCGTAAAAGCAACACAACTCATCACCCTGAACACACCATTCCCACTGTCAAACATGGTGGTGGCAGCACCAGGGACAGGGAAGATGGTTAAAATTGATGGGAAGATGAATGGAGCCAAATACAGGACCATTCTTCAAGAAAACCTGTTGGAGTCTGCAAAAGACCTGAGACTGGGATGGAGAATTGTCTTTCAATAAGACAATGATCCCAAACATAAAGTAAAAAAATGGAATGGTTCACAAATAAAAGTATCCAGGTGTTAGAATGGCCAAGTCACAGTCCAGACCTGAATCCAATCGAGATTCTGTGGAAAGAGCTGAAAACTGCTGTTCACAAACGCTCTCCATCCAACCTCACTCAGCTCAAACTATTTGGAAGAAGAATGGGCAAGAATTTCAGTCTCTCGATGTGCAAAGCTGATAGAGACATACCCCAAGCGACTTGCAGCTGTAATCGCAGCAAAAGATGGCGCTACAAAGTATTAACTTTAAGGGGACGAATAATATTGCACGCCCCAATTTTCAGTTTTTTATTTTTTTTAAAAGTTTAAAATAAGCAATAAATTTCGTTGAACTTCACAATTGTGTCCCACTTGTTGTTGATTATTCACCATAACATTAACATTTTTATTTTTTGTTTGAAGCCTGAAATGTGGGAAAAGGTTGAAAAATTCAAGGGAGCCGAATACTTTCGCAAGGCACTGTATGGCCTTCATGGAAGAGTCATCAGAAGAAAACCTCTCCTGCGTCCTCACCATAAAATTCAGGGCCAGAAGTATGCAAAAGAACAACTTAACAAGTCTGATGCATTTTAGAAACAAGTCCTGTGGACTGATGAGGTTAAAATAGAACTGTTTGGCCACAATGATCTAAAGTAAGTGTGGAAAAAGGGCACAGAATTTCAGGAAAATAATTTAATGATAACCACTATGCATGAAAATGGAGCAATCATGCTTTGAGGTTATGTTGCAGCCAATGGCACAGGGAACATTTCACAGGTAGAGGGAAGAATGGATTCAATGAAATTTCAACAAATTTTGATGCAAACATAACACCATCTGTAGAAAAGCTGAAGTTAAAAAGAGGATGACTTCTACAAATAGATAATGATCCTCAACACATCAAAATCCAAAATAATCTACCTCAAAGGGCGCAAGCTGAAGATTTTACAATGGCCCTCACAGTCCCCTGATCTGAACATCATTGAAAATCTGTGGCTAGACCTCAAAAGAGCAGTGCGAGACGACCCAGGAATCTCACAGAACTGGAAGACTTTACAAAGAAGAATAGATGAAAATTTCTCAAACAAGAATGAAACAGAACTCTGAAAAAACTGAAACTCTTTTAGTCTGAGGTCAGGGCCGAACAGCAAAATGGCAAACTTCAACCCAACACCTCTATCTCTGGGAAACACTACCCTTCAAAACTATGACCACGTATGGGTTTAATTATTGATGACTAACTGTTACTCAGGAGTGTCATCAAGTCTTCATTTTTCAATCTGAAATATCTCATTCTAGCAGAAGACCTTTCCACATGGTGTGTGTCCTCTTAACATCCCGGTTGAATTACTGTAATGTATATATGTAGCCCTGCAAAGCAAAGCAATACACTGCCTTGGGTATCAAAATGCTGCAGTTAGGTTAATAACCAACCAACCTTTACATAGTCCAATTACGCCAATCTAACACACTTTGCATTGGATACAGGTAAAACAGAGAATAACTTTTAAAATTTGCCTCATGACCGTTAAGGGTGCTTGACACGCTGCGACATCGCTAACGATATATCGTCGGGGTAACGTCGTTAGTGACGCACATCTGGCGCCGGTAGCGACATCGCAGCGTGTGACACCAAGGATCAACGATCGCAAAATCATTCAAAACCGGTGATCGTTGACACGTCGCTCCTTTCCTTAATATCGCTGCTGCCACAGGTACAATGTTGTTCATCGTTCCTGCGGCATCACACATCGCTATGTTTGACACCGCAGGAACGTCGAACATCTCCTTACCTGCGTCCACCGGCAATCAGGAAGGAAGAAGGTGGGCGGCATGTTCCGGCCACTCATCTCCGCCTCTCCTCTGCTATTGGCCGGCTGCCGTGTGACGTCGCTATGACGCCGAACGCACCTCCCACTTGAAGGAGGGATTGTTCGGCGGTCACAGCGATGTCGCTGTCAAGGTATGTGCGTGTGACGCTGCCGTAGCGATAATGTTCGCTACAGCAGCGATCACCAAATGTCGCACGAACGACGGGGGCGGGTGCTATTGCGCTCGACATCGCTAGCAATCGCTAGCGATGTCGCAGCGTGTAAAGTACCCCTTTAAGTCATGATGAGCAACTTAGGTTCCTGCTATTTTTGGGATCTACTGAAGCCCTATACTTTTTGGCAACCATTCAGATCAGCTGGCATGAATAAACCTGTCCGGCCCAGCATCCTTTACATAGGACATTATATCAAATTGACTAATTTACGCTTCAAAATGTGATTTGCATCCACTGTGAGAAGAGCACAATACCAATGTTTGTTATTGCTGTTGTTGTAGGCCTACCTTCATCAGTTTACTGTCCTAGGCCTTTATCTAAACTTTCCGGTTGGAGGCCTCATTGAGACATCCATTTTTCCATGTATGTGTACACATTATACACTTTATAAGCTTTGAGGCTGTTCATGTCTTTTTGTGCACCAAGTGTCTACAATAAAAAAACAAAAATAAATCGAGAAGTGTCCCTTTTGGATCTGAGTCACAGATCAACTCACTACCTTAAGGTGGCTTTACACACTACGACATCGCTAAAGCGATCTCGTTGGGGTCACGGATTTTGTGACGCACATCCGGCCGCTTTAGCGATGTCGTTGTGTGTGACACCTATGAGCGATTTTGAATCGTCACAAAAACGTTCAAAATTGCTCATCGGTAACATGCCCCCCTATTCCCAATTATCGTTGCTGCTGCAGTAACGATGTTGTTTGTCGTTCCTGCGGCAGCACACATCGCTATGTGTGACGCCGCTGGAACGACAAACATCTCCTTACCTGCGTCCACCGGAAAAGGAGGAAGGAAGGAGGTGGGTGACATGTTCCAGCCGCTCATCTCCTCCCCTCCTTTTCTATTGGGCGGCGGTTCAGTGACGCTGCTGTGACGTCGCTGTGATGCTGAACTTAGAAAGGAGGCAGTTCGCCGGTCACAGCGACGTCGCAGAGCAGGTATGTGCGTGTGACGCTGCCGTAGCGATAATGTTCGCTACGGCAGCGATCACCACATATTGGCAGTGCAACGTGGGCGGGTGCAATCGCGCTCGACATCGCTAGCACTTGCTAGCGATGTCGTAGCGTGTAAAGTGGCGCTTAGGCTGGGGCCAAATGACTGTATGGCATCCGTTGCTAGTGCATCAGATGAGACTCTCAGCTCCCACTGTACTGCGAGTATGAGACAAATGTCATGCCACTGTGTTCCAATCCTGCGATCGGATGACAGCTGCAGAGGAGAGGGAGGAACTAAACTCCCCATCTCCTCCATTGCCAGCTGATGCGATTATCGCACTGCACTCAAGTGTAATGTGAGTGCAGTGCGATATTTCACTCTCACCCATAGACTTGTATGGAATGCGATTTTTTATTGCAGTCCACTCTGACCGTTTTAGTCACCGTGTGTCCTCGCCCTTAAATTAATTAAATCAATGGGTTCATGTAAAAAAAAAACACAGCATACAGACGCTATCCGTGTACTGGTGATGTTACTGGAGAAATTTGGAAATTTAATTATTTTTTTAAAGAAAATAAAAGATGTCACACTAGAGGGAAAAATGGACACATGGATCCAACTATCTTTAAAAATGGTTGAAAATCAGATCCAAAACCCTGACAAAAAATAAGCACTTTTTTCTTGAATGCAAAAAAATACAAAACAGATGTGTGAATGAGGCCTGATAAAATTATCTCTGGAAAAGACAAAGAGGTACAGATGGTGTCTTATCCTGTTTGAAAATAGAATAATATGCACAGAAACACTCACCTAAGGTACTTGTGAGGGTCACAACTACCAATAGAGCAGAAATGATCACTACGATGGCTGCCGCAGACCCAGGAGATGAATCGGTGTATGTGGAGTGGGAGGAAAGGGTTAATCCGCACTGCCTTGTGGAATGAGGAACATACTCGGGAGAAGTAATCTTCGTGATTTTATTATTCAACGCGTTTCAGAGTCTATAAAACTCCTTCTTCAGGATCAAAATCACTGATGTACATCACTGATTTTTTTTTCCTGAAGAAGGAGTTGTATAGACTCTGAAACGCGTTGAATAATAAAATCACGAAGATTACTTCTCCCGAGTATGTTCCTCAATCCACAAGGCAGTGCGGATTAACCCTTTCCTCCCACTCCACATACACCGACTGAGGACTGAGGCAGGGATGCTACCACTGTGCATTTTCTTTTTTTGCCGTAGGTGGAAAAGCACCGTCTGCCTGTCCTGTATATATACAACTGCGTGTAAGGTGCAGACATGTAATTATTATGTGTAGAAAAACTTTTACTGCCCCCTCCAGCCATTCCCCTAATTGCTGCTAAAACATTCCCGTAGCCTTTAAATATATGTGATGTACAGTATCGTCTCTCAATTTTACAGCCCCTCGGAGTAAACGCTCCCTGTTTTGCATTCCTCACTATACATCAGAACACTGCCAGGCTTTGTCTTTTAAGCGCCTGGTAAATTACTTCCACATACAGTTGTTTGAAACATCACAAATTATTCCGGGTATCTTTACTCCTGTGACTCCGTTTCATCTTTTATATCCACAATGTATTCTTTCATACTGGGAGCACTTATGCTATTTTTCATAGAATAAATTATTACAATTATCGTTGGCAAGTAGCTGAAAAAACAATAATCAATGCAAAAGTGTAACAAAGGCACATTTGGACGCTTTTCCTGGGTAGCAGTGCAATGACTATTCAGAAGCCGAATAATGACACATTATATCTTTTTTAGGATGTGCGAAGCACTTAAACATCTGGAAGTTGTCAGTTCTCTGCCCTCATAGACAGATTACTATAATATTCCCATTCAATAATATTTAATGCTGGGTTAACCAAACAAGCCACTAACTTCAATCACTAATTTACTGAATTATGGCACCAAACCGGTCCCAATGAATTCAGCAGCGGAGACTTGGACCTTCCACTATCCGCCATATATTCCACATCCAATGTGATTTTCATATTTCTAGGCCTTTCATTAATTATTGCACAGAAATGGTCCAATTAATTCTGAGTTCATCTTTAAAGGATAATTTTAACTTTTATGATAATTGACTTGCCAAAAATGTTTATATGTGACTGCAATTATTATTTCTGTATTAAAAAAGGCATTAAATTGGGATTCTCATTAGATTTCACTAGCTGCATGCATTGTTAATGAAATAATTAAAGGGAACCTGTCAGCAGAAATTTTGCACTAAACCTAAAAGATTCCCCTTCTGCAGCTCCTGGGCTGTATTCTAGCAAGGTTCCTGTTGTTATTGTGCCCCCTTTTAGACCAAAATAAATACTTTATAAAGTGGTACCTTTTTGTATGCAAATCTTGTTAATTGTACACGGGGGCGGGCTGTCTGTTGCCCGTTATTCTGCCTCCTGCTGCTTTACGCCATCCCCATCGCTCAATTTCATACCTCAGGACGCTGCCCAGTGCGCCCGAGGTCTCACGCATGCGCCGTGCCACTCTAGCAGGACTGAGCACTGTGCACAGTGTGACTGCTGGTGACGTGTTGCGCAGGCGTGAGATTATGGGCGGCGCTGTGATTTACATCAGCAAGTACCCGCCCATAATCTTGTGCCCGCGCTTTCCCCTCTGCCTCCACTGTTCTGCGCAAGCGCTGGCCAGATGAACCCACGTCACCTCTTACCAAGCGCTAGCCAGATGAACCCACGTCAATTCTTACCAAGCGCTGGCCAGATGAACCCACGTCACCTCTTACCAAGGTAAGAGGTGACGTGGGTTCATCTGGCCAGCGCTTGCGCAGAACGGTGGAGGCAGAGGGGAAAGCGCAGGCACGAGATTATGGGCGGGTACTTGCTGATGAAAATCACAGCGCCACCCATAATCTCCCGCCTGCGCAACACGTCACCAGCGGTCACACTGTGCAAAGTGCAGTCCCGCTAGAGTGACACGGCGCATGCGTGACACCTTGGGCGCACTGGGCGGCGTCCTGAGGTATGAAATTGAGCGATGCGGGATGGCGTAAAGTAGCAGGAGGCAGAATAACGGTCAACAGACAGCCCGCCCCCGTGTACCATTAACAAGATTTGCATACAAAAAGGTACCACTTTATAAAGTATTTATTTTGGTCTAAAAGGGGGCACAATAATAACAGGAACCTTGCTAGAATGCAGCCCAGGAGCTGCAGAAGGGGAATCTTTAGGGTTTAGTGCAAAATTTCTGCTGATAGGTTCCCTCTAAGTCTTTGTCACAGTGGCAAAATAATCCTTTTTGAAAATGTTCACATTTGATATTAGGAATGAGCACTTTAGCCCAGCCTATATTAATATCATGCAAAGTATTATACAGCAATTCTGAGAGATTTGTAAAGTAGTATCAAAGGTGTGTCACAGTTGACAGACAACCCTGTGGTGTCCGGCTGCAGAAGGTCGCTGTGTTTGGCCGCACAATCTGCTCCTTGATATTCCATCCTTTCTTCTGTGATGCGAATTAAGTGTTTTGTGTCGTTTCTATTAAGGTTTACTCTTTCCCCTTTAGGACTCTGCAGAGATCTTTTCCTTTCAGCTACTAATCATTACCCCTCACCCTCTATGTATTTATATACCTACATTTCACCTTGGTATTTTGCTGGTTATAGAGTTAAGTTTCTATATGGTCCTGATTGCAAGCAGTCGGTTTGTAATCATCTGCAGAAAGTACGCCCAGGGTGTCCGCCTGCAGAAAGCATATGCAGCCGAAAATGGTGCAAGACAGAACACATGCTAACTACGTCTGCTCCATTATAGTCAATGGCCATGTCGGCGCATGCATCCGTGCACATGTTTTGGGGGGGGGGTTGTTTCAGACAGAAACTCTGAATGATTAATTAAATTAAGAAATAACGTCTGGAACACCATTCTAAGTCTGAACTGGGTGCAAAAACCTAAAAAAGCTTCACTATGTGGAGAGAAGGTATGCACACCAGTGACTATGCAAGGGGAATACATGTAAGAGTAGAAACTGCTGTGTGACTACTGGCCTGAAAAATACAATAGCTACATGCAAAAATGAAAAAATGAGAGTGGAATCTACATTACTGCTATGAAATATGAATAAAGAGAAATTTAGCTATTGAATTGATCAATGCAACATCAACCCAACTCCACCCATACCTATTGCCAGTCCACATTATACGCATATATAGCCTGGGTCTCAGCTTCCCATACACGGTAAGTTTTTTTTAACTGCATGAGAGGACACACACAAGCTAGGGACCCCAATGTAAGAGAATACCGTGACGAGGTTTGGGGCCCTGTTGCATTGATCAATTTAATAGCTAAATTTCTCTTTATTCATATTTCATTGCAGTAATGCAGATTCCATTGTCATTTTTTCATTTTAACATGTAGCTATTGTATTTTTCATGTCAGTATTCACACAGCAGTTTCTGCTATTACATGTATTCCCCTTACATAGTCACTGGAAACCGTGACGGGACCACTGAACGTAGGTAAAAACACAATGTGAAAGCGGCCTTAGCTTTATTTGTGATTTGAGAATTTTTTTATTGTGCGTTTGTTATGTGTCGTGTTTTTTAAAGCACCACTACAGCATTTTATTTTATATAACTTCTAATCTAAGTCTCCTGCCCATAGTCTTATACTCACCCTCCAACGTCTTCATCTAATATCACCTCCTGCAGTTTGTGACCTGCCAGCAGCTCCAGTGTTTCATGGAGCACGCCGGAGGTAGCAACTCAATACAAGTCTATGAGAGCCTTGTTCTTGCTCTCATAGACTTACATTGAGAACTTGTGATGTAACTTCTGACTTCCAGCCAGTCAAAAGTTATGGTCAAAAGATAGCGCCCAGGACCGAAGGGCAGCAAAAAAAGGTGACAATGACGGCAGATAAGTATTCTACTATGAGCAGGGACATTAGGTTGAAAGCATCACTCCAGCGCTGAAAAAAATTTGCTAGAATGGTGCTTTAATCATTAATGTCAGGTTGCAGTAAATATGTAAAGTTTTGTTACATTTTTTAATTTTGGAAAATTATATCTGTATAAATGATTCCCATTTCAGTAGTTTATCATTTACATTTTGCCACCTATTCAGGCTTACTTATAAATTCATGAGCTCATGGTGGGACAGTGGTGAAATGTAAAAGTCTCCGTCATTTGTGTGAAACGTAGGCTGTAGCCCAGTCAGGTCAGTGCAATGAGGATGTGCACCAAACTGTTGGCTAAAGTATTATGAACTGAAAAATAGCAAGTCTATGAAGCTTTTTCCTTTAAAGGCAATCTGTCAGCAGGTTTTTGCTACCTCATTTAAGATATAGGCAAAGAGGTCCTCAAAGATGCGTCACTTACAGTATATTTCTGTGTGCAACCATTCTAACAGTGAAAAAATTGAGATGTAGCAGAGCTGGGAGAGCTGCTCCTGCCCACACCAGGTTTTCAGTGTACATTTCCATAGACAGAAGCTGCTAATCACAGAAGGAGGCAGAGTCAGACTAGAGCTCATGAGCCATGGAGACCCACTAATAATAAAGATAACAGGCTAAAGCTAACATTGCAGGTAAACAAAAAAAGACTGTGAGATAACAGACGCAGGGCTAAAGTCTCTGTTTTAACTACTGCAGCATGCTGTTTACATTGCAGAAAGCTGCTGACAGAGTCCCTTTAAAGCTTCAACGATTGTAGTGTAGTCAATAGGAAGTTGCTATCATTGAATGCCATTACAGACAATACAGTCATATGAAAACGTTTGGGCACCCCTATTACTGTTAACCTTTTTTCTTTATAACAATTTGGGTTTTTGCAACAGCTATTTCAGTTTCATATATCTAATAAATGATGGACTCAGTAATATTTCTGGATTGAAATGAGGTTTATTGTACTAACAGAAAATGTGCAATCTGCATTTAAACAAAATCTGACCGGTGCAAAGTATGGGCACCCTTATCAATTTCTTGATTTGAACACTCCTAACTACTTTTTACTGACTTACTAAAGCACTAAATTGGCTTTGTAACCTTATTGAGCTTTGAACTTCATAGGCAGGTGTATCCAATCATGAAAAAAGGTATTTAAGGTGGCCACTTGCAAGTTGTTCTCCTATTTGAATCTCCTATGAAGAGTGGCATCATGGGCTCCTCAAAACAACTCTCAAATGATCTAAAAACAAAGATTATTCAACATAGTTGTTCAGGGGAAGGATAGAAAAAATTGTCTCAGAGATTTAAACTGTCAGTTTCCACTGTGAGGAACATAGTAAGGAAATGGAAGAAGACAGGTACAGTTCTTGTTAAGCCCAGAAGTGGCAGGCCAAGAAAAATATCAGAAAGGCAGAGAAGAAGAATTGTGAGAACAGTCAATGACAATCCACAGACCACCTCCAAAGACCTGCAGCATCATCTTGCTGCAGATGGTGTCAATGTGCATCAGTCAACAATACAGTGCACGTTGCACAAGGAGAAGCTGTATGGGAGAGTGATGCGCAAGAAGCCGTTTCTGCAAGCACGCCCCAAACAGAGTCGTCTGAGGTATGCAAAAGCACATTTGGACAAGCCAGTTACATTTTGGAAGAAGGTCCTGTGGACTGATGAAACTAAGATTGAGTTGTTTGGTCATACATAAAGGCGTTATGTATGGAGGCAACAAAACACAGCATTCCAAGGAAAGCATTTGCTACCCACAGTAAAATTTGGTGGAGGTTCCATCATGCTTTGGGGCTGTGTGGCCAATGCCGGCACCCGGAATCTTGTTAAAGTTGAGGGTCGCATGGATTCAACTCAGTATCAGCAGATTCTTGACGATAATATGCAAGAATCAGTGACGAAGTTGAAGTTACGCAGGGGATGGATATTTCAGCAAGACAATGATCCAAAACACCACTCCAAATCTACTCAGGCATTCATGCAGAGGAACAATTACAATGTTCTGGAATGGCCATCCCAGTCCCCAGACCTGAATATCATTGAAAATCTGTGGGATGATTTGAAGCGTGTTGTCCATGCTCGGCGACCATCAAACTTAACTGAACTGGAATTGTTTTGTAAACAGGAATGGTCAAATATACCTTCATCCAGGATCCAGGAACTCATTAAAAGCTACAGGAAGCCACTAGAACTAGAGGCTGTTATTTTTGCAAAAGGAGGATCTACAAAATATTAATGTCACTTTTATGTTGAGGTGCCCATACTTTTGCACCTGTCAAATTTTGCTTAAATGCGGATTGCACATTTTCTGTTATTACAATAAACCTCATTTCAATCCAGAAATATTACTCAGTCCATCAGTTATTAGATATATGAAACTGAAATAGCTGTTGCAAAAACCCAAATTGTTATGAAGAAAAAAGGTTAACATTAATAGGGGTATGACTGTACATGCTAGTAAGTAGAGTAACTGGACACTATAATACAGTATAGCTGTAGCCGGTGCCCAGTCACTCTGCTTACTCTGCTTTCTAGCTTGCATACATGCCTGCTTGCATGTCATCGTTCCCCAAACCCTATTCAGACCCCAATTCTTACTAGAGATCACAGGACTTCATGAGCTATTAAGCGCTTTCTACCAACACACTGAGAACTTGTATTTCTCTTTTTTGATTAAATTAAAGTTAATTTAGTTATATATTTTTCTCTCTCAAGAAAGAAGTGAAGGCTGTGGACAGAAGGATGGGGATACCATGTTTGGTATAGGTGGTCTCCTTGACTGGAGACTGCCCTTCCCGTGGTTGTGCCTTCCCGGTGAAAGACCTGGCTAGTTTCCTGCCAGCGTTGAGAAACACGTGATGGTGTCTCCGCGGCTTTCTTATTTGGATGGGGATAGAAGACTGTGGGCAGAAGGCTGTGGGCAGAAGGCTGTGGGCAGAAGGATGTGGACAGAAGGATGGGGATAGAAGACTGTGGGCAGAAGGCTGTGGGCAGAAGGATGTGGACAGAAGGATGGGGATAGAAGACTGTGGGCAGAAGGCTGTGGATAGAAGGATGTGGACAGAAGGCTGTGGATAGAAGGATGTGGACAGAAGGCTGTGGATGGATAGAAGGCTGTGGACAGAAGGCTGTAAGCAGAAGGCTGTGGACAGAAGGATGTGGATAGAAGGCTGTGGACAGAAGGATGTGGGCAGAAGGATGTGGACAGAAGGATGGGGATAGAAGACTGTGGGCAGAAGGCTGTGGATATGTGACGCCCTGGGCAAGCCAGGGGTCACAGGTCATAACACCACCACACCCTACACCCCAGTTAGGAACACCAAGGCTAACCTAAAATCCTTGTTGCCTTCCTCCAGGGGCTGATGTCCACACCAGGGGGTGGGCAAGGCGGTTGGCTCCGCCCACCGAGGAGTTCACAGCCCTGGAGGCGGGAGAACCAGGCAGTTGAAGCCAGACTAGAGTCTGAGGAGGAGTTGAAGCTAGGGGAGTGAAGTAGAAGGAAGTAGTAGTGGAGCTAAGGAGAAAAGCTGAAGTGACAGAAAAAGCGAGAGTAGTAAAGCCTGAAGTTGTTCCGGGTGTGTGCCCCGGACAGTGACAGCAAGGTCAGCAGACGGCGGTGATAGTCCGCAGGGGTGACTGCTTGGAGGTTGCTGGAAGGACCGCGGACGGGTGGTGACCCGGCGGTCTGGAGCAGTATACGAAGAACAGTCAGCACCAGGGCAGGGGCCTTTCGGATCCCGGCAAGGCTAGGAGTCGCCATAATTTGCCTAATCCGTCAGTGAAGGGGACGTCTGTCTCCTAACAACCAAGTCCCGATTGAAGGCAACAGTCCAACCGTAACGGAGAGACACCGCCACCGCCAGGGCACCAGTTTCTCAGGGCCAGCGCCTGCGGGCAAAGTAGGGCTCCTCCGGCCCATATCCAAGCCGGGGAGCGGGTTACCGGTGGGAACCCATCGCAACCATCATCATCTTAGGTGCAGGGAAAAGGGACCGTCACCGTCACCTACTGGGGAAAGCAAGTGCAGCCGTCCGTGGGAACCGTCTTTCCAGCCGTGTGTTTTACCGAGAACTGTGTCATCGTCTCAGGCTGAGTGAGTACCACACCAAGGCACAGAGCTGCCCCAGCGTCCCTGCACCCCACCAAGCCCTGCATCACCCACCTCATTACTGGGCCCCGGGACAACCAACCCCCCTACCCATGGAGGGGAGGACTCACATCTAGCTGCTCCATACCACCACTCCCCGGATCCCCATACAGAGCAGCGGTGGTGTCAACAAATCACCACAACCGTGGGTGGCGTCACGGACAATAAACTATACCAAAACACCAATTCCCCTTTCACTCACGGGCGAGGAATGCCGCTCGAGCCCCCGGGATCCGGCCCATCGCTCGAGCCACCGAGCAGCGGCAGCAGCCGGACCCGAGCAGTAGGGAGGGCGCGGCGTCCCCCTCCTCCGCCCGCGACAACTTGGCGTCACGAACAGGATCTTACCGCTCTGCCGTTGGGTAGAGGTGCGCCTTGTGACCGCCGGAGGTATCCGGCCGGAAAAATTGAAAAGTCGCCATCTTTGGCGCGAAAAGTTCCCGCTCGAGCGTCTTCTCGAGTAGCAGAGGCGCGAAGGCCAAAACCCCGCCCCAATAGAGGAGGGGCCGGAAAGAGGCTAAGGGGGACGGGAACAAGATGTCTGCGCCCGACGGAGCCGCTGGAGGAGCGGTGGTCGCAGCCGCAGTGGCACCAGTGGATGGGAATGGGCCTGCCCAGGTCCCGGCCACGCTGGCGGAAGGTGCCGCGGCCCCCGCTCTCGCTCAGGTGATGCCATTCTCCTTGCCCTATGCGCCTGGAGCTACCTGGCTACCGCAGTATGACGGGAAACCTGATGCTTTACAGGTCTTCCGGAAAAGGCTTAACCCGTTCCTAGAACTGTACCCCCTGACCGATAAGCAACATGCAGCGGTAGTGCTGGGCCAGTTAACCGGTGCGGCTGAGCAGGAGGCGGAGACCTGGGCCGAGGGGGACCGGCTCTCTGTAGCCACCATCTTTGAGAAGTTACAGACTGCCTTTGAGACCCGGACTGAAGCCGAGCTGAGGATGCAGTTTTACCAGTGCCGGCAACGGTCTGTGGATAGCATTCGGGACTATGCTTTACGTATGCAAACCGCCCTCCGCATGCTAAAGCGGGTGAATCCTATCAATGAGGCGGACAGCAACAAGATGTTAGTAGAGCTATTTGTGCAGGGGATGAGATCCCCTGAGGATTGCAAACAACTCTGGCTGTGGGCCCTAGAACACCCTGATGTGGACTTTGCCGTGTTGAAGGAACGGGCCATTAAGGCACTGCAGTCCCCAGCTTCAGAAATCATGGAGCCAGCCCCGTGGCCCATTGAGATGGCCCCCGTTGTAGTGGCCCACGCTCTACCAACTTCTCCAATAACTACAGTCCCGAGCAGCACGATGGAAGAACTGGCAGCCCAGGTCCGTCGCATGGACGGAGACGTCGCCAAGATTCTTGCTGCGCTCCAACCTTTGACCAGATCTCAGCCTCCAGCACAGATACAGCTTGCCGACAGCCCTGAGGATGTCCCCTGGATGCAGCGGAGAAGTGCTAACAACCCGCGGAGCAGACCTCCAACCTGCTACAAGTGCCATAAGCCTGGGCATTACTTCCGACAGTGCCCTTTAAAAGAGCAACCCCTGGGGCCCCGTGCCAATCCTCAGGAGTAGAACCCCGTGGCCCCCCAGACTGGCGGGACCGGTATATCGGGGCCCGGCCCATCATCCCCGTGGCTGTGGATGGCATACCGGTGATGGCTCTTCTGGACACTGGATCACAGGTAACCACCATACCATACACATTGTACCAGCGGTATTGGGGGACAGACGAACTGGAACCCCCGATACTAGTATAACGCTAATTGCTGCTAATGGACTCCCATTGACCCAAGTGGGGTATAAACAGGTGGCTATGACAGTGAGGCAAGCTGAACTGCAACACCAGGGTATGATTGTGATCATGAATGAACCCAGTGATCATAACCCGAAGATAGTGCTAGGGACCAATGTGATGGAGCACTCTATGGGTGATGTGTTGGCCCTACTGCAACAGCTGGCCGCCACGGCGGCGGGGAGCCGACAGAGAGATGTGCAGCGTGAGATCCGAGCCTTGATGTACCGCCAGCATGTAAACTCAACAGGAGGAGAGATTGGTGGAGTGAGGGTGATGGATGTTGCTCCGTTGATTGTGCCCCCTAGGAGTGAGATGATGATTTGGTGTAGGGCAGCAGTAGGGCCTCAGGGGCGTGACTACCCTGCCATGATGGAGCCCATACCCTCCGAGCACTGGCCCACTGTAATGGCCGCCCGAGGGGCGGTGGACGTAAAGAAGGGGAGAGTGCCCGTGAGGGTGCTGAACTGTGGGGAGGAAGAAGTCAGGCTTCCCCGGTATGCCACCATTGCCAAGCTGCTCACCCTGGATCCCCACACCATCCACGAAGCCATTCCCTCAGTCTCCCCACCTACTACCAACACTTCCCCGCCTCAAGGGGAAGTAAAGGAGTGGCACCAACAGCTACACGTGGGCACTGATGATACCCCTACACATCACAAAGCAGGGGTGTACAGGGTGGTGCGGGAGTATGAGCAGGTTTTCAGCAAACATCCACTAGACTTTCGGCAGATCAAAGGGGTCCAACACCATATCTCCACCGGTGAACACCCCCCCCATCAAAGAGAGGTACCGGCATATTCCCCCTGCACATTTCCAGTGTGCCAAAGATATGTTGAGGAATATGAAGGAGGCAGGGGTTATTCGGGACAGCTGTAGTCCCTGGGCCGCTCCGTTGGTACTGGTCAAGAAGAAGGATGGTACCATGCGGATGTGTGTGGACTACCGGAAGATTAATCAGATAACCCATAAAGATGCCTACCCACTGCCCCGAATTGAAGAGTCTTTGGCCGCACTGAGAACCGCAAATTACTTCTCTACCCTTGACCTCACCAGTGGGTACTGGCAAGTGGCCGTGGCCCCTGAAGACCGGGAGAAAACCGCCTTCACTACCTCTATGGGGCTATGTGAATTCAATAGTATGCCGTTCGGGCTGTGCAATGCCCCGGGAACCTTCCAACGGCTGATGGAGTGCTGTCTGGGACACCTAAACTTCGAGACCGTCCTATTGTATTTGGATGATGTGATTGTGTACTCCCAGACGTATGAAGCCCATCTGGAGCACCTGGCTGAGGTGTTCGCGTCCCTTGCCAAATACGGGATGAAATTGAAGCCCTCTAAGTGTCACCTGCTGAAACCCAGAGTGCAGTACCTAGGGCACGTGGTAAGTGCAGAAGGTGTCGCCCCCGACCCTGAGAAGATCACTGCCATCCAAGGCTGGCCGAGACCAACCACAGTGAGAGAAGTAAGGCAGGTTCTGGGTCTGGTGGGGTACTACCGGCGCTACTACCGGCGCTTTATCAAAGGGTACACGAAGATGGCTGCCCCCATGCAAGATCTCCTTGTGGGACAGACCAAAGGTGGTAGACCCATCGGGGCCCCACTGGTGTGGGAAGAAAAGCATGAAGCTGAAAGCGGCCTTGACCGGAGAAGAGGTTCTAGCGTATCCTGACTATGGCTGCCCGTTCATCCTCTACACAGACGCCAGCAATGTGGGATTAGGAGCAGTCCTGTCCCAGGTCCAGGATGGGAAGGAGAAAGTGATTGCTTATGCTAGCCGGAAGCTTCGGCCAACTGAACGGAACCCTGAGAACTACAGCTCCTTCAAGCTCGAGCTCCTGGCATTGGTATGGGCTATCACAGAGCGGTTCCGCCACTATTTGGCTGCAGCAAAATTCACCGCTTTCACGGACAACAATCCGTTGACTCACCTGGACACGGCCAAGTTGGGCGCGTTGGAGCAGCGGTGGGTGGCCCGGCTAGCCAACTATGACTTCACCATCAAGTACCGAGCTGGTCGTGTTAACATTAATGCTGATGCACTCTCCCGAATGCCCCATTTGTCAGAAGAAGGGTGCGAGGATGACGACCTCGAGGAGATCGAGTTGCCTGCATTTCACCAGCCACCAACTGAGAAGGTACATGTACACCAACAACGGGTGGACATGGACCCACGGCCCTGTCAAGAGTGGCAGGAGGCTCAAAACCAGGCGCCGGCTGTCCGCCTCGTCAAGACAATGGTGGAACAAGGTGCCGTTGGGATGGACCCTGCCGCCCCAGCTGAAGCCCATCGCTTGTGGAAGGAACGGAAACGGCTGTACCTACATCAAGGGAAGCTGTACCGTGAGCTGATCAACCCGAAGACTCATGAGAAAATCTGCCAGTTGGTTATTCCCCAAGCCGATGTGGCTACTGTTTTGCGGGCATACCATGATGGTGCCGGACACTTCGGGTGGAAGAAGCTGGAGATGCTGTTGAAGGAGCGGTTCTACTGGAGTGGGATGCGGGAGTCGGTAGAAGCCTGGTGCCGAGAGTGTGGTCCTTGCATGCTGAGGAGGAAGGACGAGACCAGCCAGAGGGCGCCCCTACACCCGATCACCACACATCAGCCGCTGGAACTGGTCGCCCTAGACCATGTCAAGCTCACCCCCAGCCGAAGTGGATACGCCTACGCGTTGACCATCGTAGACCACTATTCAAGATTCATGGTGGTTGTCCCCGTCAAAGACCTAACTGGTCGAACTGCCGCTCGAGCGTTCCAGGCTTATTTCTGCCGACCACATGGATATCCAGAAAAGGTGCTTACTGACCAAGGCCCGGCTTTTGAAGCGGAGGTGTTCCACGAGTTCTGCCAGTTGTACGGCTGTAAGAAGATCCGGACCACCCCTTACCATGCCCAGACCAACGGCATGTGTGAGAAGATGAATCACTTGGTCCTAGGACTCCTCAAGACGTTACCGCTGGAAGAGCGGAACCTGTGGCCGGAAAAGCTACCCGACTTGGTCGACATGTACAACAATATCCCGTCCGGCTCAACAAAGTGCACCCCAGCATATCTGATGAGGGCTGACCCCGGCCGCCTGCCGGTGGACCTGGAAATGGGGTTGGAGGCCCCAGAAGCACTCCCTTCGACAGCTGAATGGGAAACTCGGCGGAGAGCACAATACCGGCAGATTCAAGAATATGTCGAGAAGAACTTAAGTCGGAGTCGGGAACTGCAGGAGCAGCGCTTTAATCAAAAGGCGTCTGCTGGCCCTTTTCAGCCCGGAGATGTCATACTGAAGCGGAAGACGAGAACCCACAAGTTGGATGATCAATGGGAACAGAACCCGTACGTCATACAGCCCACAGAATGGGAAGATGGGAAGGCCTACCAAATCAGTCGTGACCAAGGAGGCACTTTGGCCACAGTTTCCCGGGACCATCTGAAAAGGTGCCCACCAGCCTTAAGAGCGGCGGCAGAAGTACCGGCTCCCCTACCAGCGGATAAGGCGAAAGAGGTGATCCACACTGCGATGGGAGACTTCCCAGCAGACTGGCCTACACAGAACGGCACGGTGATTCTTCCAGTGATACTGTTCCCACAACCCGTGGATGAAGAAGTGATGGAAGCGGTCAACCCTGAGCCAGAACCAGTGCCAGTGCCCAGGGATGAACCTGTACCCAACTCCCCTATGCCTCCGCCTGCCCCACACCATAGCAGGGAGGAGGAACCGATTGTTCCCTCTACCCCACTGCCTACTGACACCGAACCCCGGAGGTCCACCCGTCCCAACCTAGGTAGACCCCCACTTAGGTACAGGGAGACCGTCCTTTAGAAAGGAGGGGGGGAGGAAGGTGTTTGACTGAGTTTTGTTTGAAAAAGTTTACAGAAGATGATAAGCAAAATGATAACAGAACAGTTACCAGATTGTCTGACCGTGATTGAGAGAACCGGCCGTTGCCGGCACCATTGTCCCCGTGGGGACCGTTTTAAAAAAAAGTTGCATGAGGAACTGCTCATGGACAAGCCCGTGAACTTGCAGGGCAACCACAAACGTTAAGTGGCATGTAAATAAGTTGTTTTACCGTTACCGTTTCCGCAATTACCGCCTCCGGAGAGGCAGGTTGGAGGGAGGGCCCACAGCAGAGCAGGCTGGGGCCCAGCCACCACAGGAACCGGTGGCTACCCTCTGGAGGGGAAGGACAGATCCCGCTCGGGTAACTTGGTGCAGGACTGGGGTCAAGGGGTGCTGCCTGGGCTTTAGGGGCAGCATCAGGGCCAGGTTACTTGGGTGGGAGAGAGCTGAGACCGTAACCGTAAACCGTTTGCAACGTTTAAGTACTGAACCTCCCGATGTGGGATGATGTCATAAGTTGTTATGTTTACCGTTTTACCTTATATATTTTTCAGAAAATAAAACCGGTGTTGGACGGGCAGCCCGCGGACGGTCTGCATTTTGCTAAGGGGGAATGTGACGCCCTGGGCAAGCCAGGGGTCACAGGTCATAACACCACCACACCCTACACCCCAGTTAGGAACACCAAGGCTAACCTAAAATTCTTGTTGCCTTCCTCCAGGGGCTGATGTCCACACCAGGGGGGTGGGCCAGGCGGTTGGCTCCGCCCACCGAGGAGTTCACAGCCCTGGAGGCGGGAGAACCAGACAGTTGAAGCCACACTAGAGTCTGAGGAGGAGTTGAAGCTAGGGGAGTGAAGTAGAAGGAAGTAGTAGTGGAGCTAAGGAGAAAAGCTGAAGTGACAGAAAAAGCGAGAGTAGTAAAGCCTGAAGTTGTTCCGGGTGTGTGCCCCGGACAGTGACAGCAAGGTCAGCAGACAGCGGTGATAGTCCGCAGGGGTGACTGCTTGGAGGTTGCTGGAAGGACCGCGAACGGGTGGTGACCCGGCGGTCTGGAGCAGTATACGAAGAACAGTCAGCACCAGGGCAGGGGCCTTTCAGATCCCGGCAAGGCTAGGAATCGCCATAATTTGCCAAATCCGTCAGTGAAGGGGACGTCTGTCTCCTAACAACCAAGTCCCGATTGAAGGCAACAGTCCAACCGTAACAGAGAGACACCGCCACCGCCAGGGCACCAGTTTCTCAGGGCCAGCGCCTGCGGGCAAAGTAGGGCTCCTCCGGCCCATATCCAAGCCGGGGAGCGGGTTACCGGTGGGAACCCATCGCAACCATCATCATCTTAGGTGCAGGGAAAAGGGACCGTCACCGTCACCTACTGGGGAAAGCAAGTGCAGCCGTCCGTGGGAACCGTCTTTCCAGCCGTGTGTTTTACCGAGAACTGTGTCATCGTCTCAGGCTGAGTGAGTACCACAGTGCCGCAAGGCACAGAGCTGCCCCCGCGTCCCTGCACCCCCACCAAGCCCTGCATCACCCACCTCATCGCTGGGCCCCGGGACAACCAACCCCCCTACCCACGGAGGGGAGGACTCACATCTAGCTGCTCCATACCACCACTCCCGGGATCCCCATACAGAGCAGCGGTGGTGTCAACAAATCACCACAACCGTGGGTGGCGTCACGGACAATAAACTATCCCAAAACACCAATTCCCCTTTCACTCACGGGCGAGGAACACCGCTCGAGCCCCCGGGATCCGGCCCATCGCTCGAGCCACCGAGCAGCGGCAGCAGCCGGACCCGAGCAGTAGGGAGGGCGCGGCGTCCCCTCCTCCGCCCGCGACAGATAGAAGGATGTGGACAGAAGGCTGTGGATAGAAGGATGTGGACAGAAGGCTGTGGATGGATAGAAGGCTGTGGACAGAAGGCTGTGGGCAGAAGGCTGTGGACAGAAGGATGTGGATAGAAGGCTGTGGACAGAAGGATGTGGATAGAAGGATGTGGATAGAAGGCTGTGGACAGAAGGATGTGGATAGAAGGCTGTGGGCAGAAGGATGTGGATAGAAGGATGTGGACAGAAGGATGTGGATAGAAGGCTGTGGACAGTCAGGTCTCCTCCTATAATGCTACATATTTTGCCAGAGATCTTGTGCTTAAATGAGAACCAATGCTGTTGAAATCACTGGTCTTATGAACTAAGTAAGGTCTACCTATCGTTGTAACTATTCAAGTCTTCCCAGGGGAGGACAAACCTTTGGTGAAACCTTGGGGCATAAGAGGTAATGGGGACAGTTCTACCTCCAAAGCAGGTGCAGTTTTGCATTTTTATGAGCTCTTCGGCTGCAAGGGACCCTTATATTCCTTTTGCAAATGGGCCCTTTCTGTCTATGTCTACCAGTGAGTCTTCCCTTCTTCTGCAACATAGTAAGACATCATTCTTAGATAATATATTCTGATAAGTATGAAGAAAATGCATCATGGTGGCATCTCTACTTACATGTTCTGTGTGAAGAAACGAAAGCATAACCTATGGAGTACATATAAATTAAAGGGAACCTGTCACCAGGTTTTTTTCCTTATGAACTGTGGCAACCGCCAGTAGGCATACAGCATTCAAATATTCAGTATATAAGAGCCTAGGCCATGCTGTATAATGTAAAAAAGCACCTTTATTATACTCACCTAGGGGGCGGTCCGCTCCGATGGGTGTTGCTACTCTCCGGTCCGGCACCTCCTCTCTGCAGCGATTTCTGTCCTCCTTCTTCTGAGGCCTGTGTGCATGACGCATCCTATGTCATCCACACTAGCCGGCATTGAGGTCTTGAGCAGGTGCACTTTGTATTGTAGTGCGCATGTGCGGGCGGTCTTTAACCTTTCCTTGGGCCTGCACATTACAGTACTTTGATCTGGCCTCAGCAAGGCAGATCAAAGTGCAACTGTGCAGGACCGCAATGCCGGCCAGTGCTGGATAGAAGGAGGACAGAGATCGCCACAGAGAGGAGGTGCCGGACCAGAAAGAGGAGGCGCCAGACTGGAAAGCAACGACACCCATCGGACCGGACCGTCCCCTAGGGGAGTAATATAAAAGTGTTTTTTACGTTCTACAAAGTGCCTGGGCTCTTATATACAGCATATTAGAATGCACCCAGGCCTCACACGGGCCTCAGAAGAAGGTGGTCAGAGATCACTGCAGAGAGGAGGCGCCGGACCGAAGAGCAGCAACACCCATCGGACTGGACCGCCCCCAGCTGAGCATTATAAAAGTGTATTTTACATTCTACACAGCAGCCTGGGCTCTTATATACAGCATATTAGAATGCACCCAGGCCTCACACGGGCCTCAGAAGAAGGAGGTCAGAGATCGCTGCAGAGAGGAGGCTCCAGACCAGAGAGCAGCAACACCTGTGAAGCCCCACCAGTGTTGTGTCGGTGCATTACCTTCAGGGACTCCACTCAGCTGGATCTTGTCACAGGTAGGAGATCTTCTTTTAGGATTGTCGTGACGCCACTCTCAGAATTGCGGTCAGTGGGGACCGCCACTGCAGGTTAAGGGATGCCTGGGGCTGATGGTGGGTGCAGTCAGTTGTAGTAGCCTCCTGAGAGTGAGGCAAGCCCCAGGGCCCTGTGTAGGTGTGTAGAACCACAAGGCGCAGAATAACTCCACACAAGCAGAATGTCTTTCAGGGGTTTTACTCACAGAAGGTGGCAGGGTGAGTAACCCGGGCGTAGCTGGGATGAACCAGGCTGGAACCAGGTGTCCTTCAGGCTGACTGATGAGGGTGGCTACCGACTCGCCTTCCTTAGCCCTTCTGTGGTTTGTGGTAACCCCGACTTTTAGTCCCTATGGGGGTCACCCAGGGAAGTAGCTGCTCCCCTCGTTTGTTTGCCGTTTGCTTGTCGCCTGGACCAGATCACTCCAGCTGCTTGCCTCCTGTGAACTATGGGCCCTAACTGTGGCTACGTGGCTGCGGCTTTTGGGGTGTTGTGGCGTGGGCTTTAAGGGCCCCACACCGGCAGGTTTAGCAAGGAAAGGTGGATCTATCCCCGCACCGGGATCTGCCGCCCGTTTGGGCCTGGTACTCCCTGACAGTCTCCGTACTTTCCACTACACTGCTCTCTCTCCAGCTGTGTGTGGGGTTCGGGCAGCACTACCAGGTGACCGTTCTCCCCCGTCGGTAGTCACTGCGCGGACGCTGTTAGTCTGCAACAGCCCCAGGGGTCTGCTCCTGACGTCTGCTCTCCCTGGACTGCACACTAAACTGACTCACTACTCCTCCTCTCCTGTTCTTGCCTACGCCACCTAGCAACCAGGCTCTCTACCACACCCCTTGAGTGGAGATGGAGGCTTTGCACCGGCTTCGCCCCCTCCTGGGATCCCCAGGGGTCCTCTCAAAGGTACATGTGTGAGAGCTGATCACTATGCGCCTGTGTAGTCACACCTCGGTCAGCCTTCTGGATTACCTGTATTGTACTGTCCCCAGCATGGGTGCAGTACTCAGTGGTGCCTGACCAGGTCAGGGGCGCCACATTCCCCCTTAGTTATCACCAGCACGTCCTCGGGCTGCAAGACAACATTTTAAAATGCATAAAACAGTAAAAACATGGTAAAACTTTTAAAACCACCAAGTACCATACATCACCACCCTCCACCCACAAGTCCGTTAACCCACCCAAAACCCTTTCACGTTGGCCGCGCCTTCAGCCACTTCTGGCAGGATGTAGAGGCGGCTTTCATGGTCCGGTGGTTTCAGGGTATACCTCGCCTGATGGATCCGCGCCTTCAGCCTCTTCTGGCAGGATGTAGAGGCGGCCTCCACAGTTGGTGCTGACCAGGTACCCTCTTTGTGGTGGAGAGCCAGGCCCCATAAACAGGCATGCTCTCTGGTTGCAGGCGAGCCAAGGCCCCATAAACGGACGTGCTCCCTGGTTGCAGGTGAGCCAAGCCCCTAAACAGGCTGGCTCTGGTGGTGGTACCTCTGGGGTAACTATTTACACTGCGAGAGTTTGTGGCTATAGCCAGTTCATAGCCTTAAGGTTTATGGGTTTCTCACATTAGTTCATGTGGGCACATGCTTAAACTTGTCAACGTTGCAAACTGGTCAAAACTGTAACTTGCTGTACTTCTTTCTTTACTTTACATAGATTCTTCCTTACCAGGGCTTGGGCCTGTAGGGCTGCGGCACCTGTTGTTTTCTCCATCCTTGTCTTTTCCTTCTTCTTCTGTATCTGTTTCTTTTTCTGTATCTGTTTCTTTTTCTGTATCTGTTTCTTTTTCTGTTGAGACAGCAGGTTCACTGTAGGGGTCTCTGGAACATGGTGTAACATCCAATGCATACCATCCTCTTTCTCCTTGGTGCATGGTGAATTCCACTGTATCTCCCATCTGTAAGTTTCTTCCCGGATGTCCTCTGGGCAAATGGGCTCTAACGTCTCTTCTGTTAACAAAGATGCCTTCTTTCATACCAGGAGCTACTATGAAGCCATATCCACTCTTCAAACTGAAATCCTCTACAACTCCACGACAAAGTGGACCTCTAACCTGGGATTTGGCCCTTCTCAGGAACCGTTTCTCTTCCAAGTCTCTGGCCATGACTTCGTCTTTCTGCTCTGGAGACTGCTGTGCAGGGGAAAGCTTGGTTCTGCTACGGCGCCGTGTCCTACGGGCTGGATTCTGCTGGGCTGTTACTTCACTGCCTGCAGGCCCCCAGGTGAGGTTTCTGGGCAACTCTTCCTCTTCATCCCAGCGGGAATATGGCAGCATCTCTGGCTCGGGGCATGGATCCACTGCTGATGGCTCCGGGGTCAGCTTCTCAGCTTCCTGGCCTCCCCTCCCCCTTAGTTCTTCTGAGCACTCCTGTTGTGGCAGCGCCGGGGATGGGTGGTCATCAGCAGGCCCGGGCGGGGGACTCTTTGGCGTGGTTGCTGCAGAAGTCACCTTGGGGGTGTGCGGAGGGAGCAGATACCGATCCACCATCTCCTGTGGGAACTGGGCCTCTAGATCAGCCTTCAGCTTCCAGTATGCAGGGTCCTCTCCTATCAGGGACTTCCTAGCAGGGACTTCCTTAGACTGGGGAGCGGTGTCTGCTCTGGCCTTGCGGGCCGGGGTAAACAGAGGTACATTCTTGTCTTGGCGGGCCGCGCCTGACATGGCGGCGGCCTGGTCTTGGCGGGCCGCGCCCGACATGGCGGCGGCCTGGTCTTGGCGGGCCGCGCCCGACATGGCAGCGGCCTGGTCTTGGCGGGCTGCGCCCGACATGGCGGCGGCCTGGTCTTGGCGGGCCGCGCCCGACATGGCGGCGGCCTGGTCTTGGCGGGCCGCGCCCGACATGGCGGCGGCCTGGTCTTGGCGGGCCGCGCCCGACATGGCGGCGGCCTGGTCTTGGCGGGCCGGGCAGGGCATCGCTGCGGCGGCCTGAATTGGCGTCGCAGCTGCGATGGGATCTGTGCAGGCTGGGCTGGGCGTCGCTGCAGCGATCGGAGCTTGGCGGGCCGCACCTGGCGTGGCTGCGGCCTGGTTCAGCACCTCGCCTGCGGCGTGGATGAGCGTCGCTGCTGCGGTGGGGTCTTGGCGGGCCGGGCCTAGCATGGCGGCGGCCTGGGTCAGCGTCACACCTGCGGCATGGATGAGGGTCGCGGCGGCTGCCGGATCTTTGCGGGCCGTGCCGGGTATGGCGGCGGCCTGGTCCTGCGTCGCCGCGCCGGGCGCCTCTTCAGGGACCGCGGGCGTGGCAGCAGGGGTCGGGGCACTCGCGCTGGCAGGGGCAACACTGGACTCACCCATCGGTGGTATCATCGGGGTCTGAGTCGTCGCCGTCCGGTCTGGCACTCGTCGTGCGGTTCCCCTCTCATAGGCCTGAACCGCTGCAGCCATCTCCAGAAGCTCCGTGCGTTCCTCTCTGATCTGCTCTACGACCCGGGTCTCCAGTCGGTCGCAGAACTGGGCAAGCTCCCGATACCACCAGGCAGCGGAGCCTGGTTCTGGGTCTTTGCGTTCAGACGCCATTTCCTCTGCGCCTTCTTCTGCACGATTTCCCAGCAGTGGACTCGTCGCTGCCTCCAGTAGCAGGCTCTTCAGTTTCTGCTCTGCCTCTTCCAGCAGCAGGCTTCTGGCTCCCTTTCTGTCCCGACGTCTCTGAACGCCTCCGCTCTCTTCACTTGCGAGGTCAGGACTCTGCAGGGGATCTCTGGGTAGCCACACCTCTTCGTGGGCGGTAACTTCTCCCAGCGCGGGCTGCTGTTGTTTTTCAGCGCGCTTTTCATGGTGGCAATATGGCGGCGCTTCCAATTTTTCAAGCGGACCGCCCAGGCACATGGTCACCTGTCTGAACAGGTCTAGTCCTTATCCTGTTCGTGACGCCAGATGTGAAGCCCCACCAGTGTTGTGTCGGTGCATTACCTCCAGGGACTCCACTCAGCTGGATCTTGTCACAGGTAGGAGATCTTCTTTTAGGATTGTCGTGACGCCACTCTCAGAATTGCGGTCAGTGGGGACCGCCACTGCAGGTTAAGGGATGCCTGGGGCTGATGGTGGGTGCAGTCAGTTGTAGTAGCCTCCTGAGAGTGAGGCAAGCCCCAGGGCCCTGTGTAGGTGTGTAGAACCACAAGGCGCAGAATAACTCCACACAAGCAGAATGTCTTTCAGGGGTTTTACTCACAGAAGGTGGCAGGGTGAGTAACCCGGGCGTAGCTGGGATGAACCAGGCTGGAACCAGGTGTCCTTCAGGCTGACTGATGAGGGTGGCTACCGACTCGCCTTCCTTAGCCCTTCTGTGGTTTGTGGTAACCCCGACTTTTAGTCCCTATGGGGGTCACCCAGGGAAGTAGCTGCTCCCCTCGTTTGTTTGCCGTTTGCTTGTCGCCTGGACCAGATCACTCCAGCTGCTTGCCTCCTGTGAACTATGGGCCCTAACTGTGGCTACGTGGCTGCGGCTTTTGGGGTGTTGTGGCGTGGGCGTTAAGGGCCCCACACCGGCAGGTTTAGCAAGGAAAGGTGGATCTATCCCCGCACCGGGATCTGCCGCCCGTTTGGGCCTGGTACTCCCTGACAGTCTCCGTACTTTCCACTACACTGCTCTCTCTCCAGCTGTGTGTGGGGTTCGGGCAGCACTACCAGGTGACCGTTCTCCCCCGTCGGTAGGCACTGCGCGGACGCTGTTAGTCTGCAACAGCCCCAGGGGTCTGCTCCTGACGTCTGCTCTCCCTGGACTGCACACTAAACTGACTCACTACTCCTCCTCTCCTGTTCTTGCCTACGCCACCTAGCAACCAGGCTCTCTACCACACCCCTTGAGTGGAGATGGAGGCTTTGCACCGGCTTCGCCCCCTCCTGGGATCCCCAGGGGTCCTCTCAAAGGTACATGTGTGAGACCTGATCACTATGCGCCTGTGTAGTCACACCTCGGTCAGCCTTCTGGATTACCTGTATTGTACTGTCCCCAGCATGGGTGCAGTACTCAGTGGTGCCTGACCAGGTCAGGGGCGCCACACACCCATCGGACTGGACTGCCTTATAGGGGAGTATTGTAAAAGTGCTTTACGTTCTACACAGCATCCTGTGTTCTTATATACAGTTTTCTGGAATGCTTTATATAAGAGCTCACTGGTGGTGGCCACAGTTTATGGTCGCCAAATCTGGTGACAGGTTCCCTTTAATTATAGAAGATGTAATTCAAAATCAAGCCTAACCCCCTTATTTCTATACAACATAAATATATGTAAAGTTTTGTTGACCAGTTTTCACTAGTAGTTTAAACAAAAAATGTAGGACTGACTATAGGAAGGTCACCCTAATGACATGACACAGGGAATGTGCACCGCACATGTTAGCTTGCTTTATTTTTTACTGCAGTCTAATTTCATGTTTACATTCCTTCTATAAATTAGATTGCATGTTCCTTGGGACAGAATTCAGTCTCTGCCATTATTCTTCCATGCTAAGAGTTCACCTAATTGACGTCTTTCACTAAGTCAGGCTAAGATGAAGATTAATATTTATCTATAGGATAATTGCAGTAGACAGGGAGCGCAGGGGATTCGGGGATTGCTTTGCAACCTCCTATTGCAGGCAGTTACAAGGGCAAATGTTGCATACTCGGCAAACTGCTGTCTAGCAGTGATGAGGTCAATGGAACAATCATTTGCTTGTCTTTAAAAGGGCAATAGCACTCATCAGACAAAAATGCCTTTGCAAGACATCTTGGCAGTGCACTTTCCAATCACCAACAAAGAAACGTGTTTCTCGTTGTCATTTAAAGTCAAACCTTGGAGAATTCATTCTGTATAGACTGTACACTAAATCCACTGTATACGGACTCGGGATTGTAAAGCAGAGGTGTACCCATGTCGGATGTGGTTTATAATTAATACCCTGTGAATGCCATCAACAGGTAAAATGGTGCTGAGCATTTGATCCCAGGCATGACAAATGAAGTGGGCTACTGAAGTCGTGCCAAACTAGGGAAGTCGGCAAAGTACTTAGCGAGTTGGTGTTAACTATAAAGGCCTATACCTCGAATTCTTGCTCTATAATCTGTTGCAGATCTGCTCCATCTGTCTTCGCGAGTGAACAGTCTACAAGAAATAAAACACATTGTTCTTTCTTTTTTTTTCCTTTTAGAGTGAGGAAACCGCAAGCTCCGACATGTGCGCTGTGATAACCATTGCGAGGATGTCTGCATGCATGTCTAGCTTAGCATGACTGCGGCACATCTGGAAATGGAAACAAAGCCTTTTATATTCCTTAATACGTTGGGTAAATCACAAAGATACTCATCAGTGCAGGAGTGAAAGGGATCTTGGGAAGTTCTCAACAGTTGCCAACATTTTAAAATATTTACCAGGGTCATTTTTCGGCTATGCCGGTGCATCCGTTAGAATCTGTAGCATCACGTCGCAGTTATCCTCAAAATCCCCGTCATGTTTAATGAGTGTTTTTTCAATGAATATTTAATTCACAGCCCTGGATAATTGCATATAACAAAACAATACAGAGAAATTTAGTGTATAATTGGATATCAACCTAACATGAAGCAGCCGGCATCTTGGGTATATCTTTCTATAGTCGGGATATTTGGCAAAACACTTTTATTGCTCCAGCGGTGGCTATCGAATTCCAATTTGGAAGTGAAGTGGTTACTTTGGAGTTTTACCGAGGACAAGGACTTCGTGTACTTTCATTGTTGCACTCAGGCCACATAGTCTTATAAAATATTTAAGCCTTGTGCCCTGGCATTGATTTTATGCAAAGATGGGAGAAAGATCAGGAGGAATATATTAGGTGCGAGCTTCACGCCAACCTCCTGCTGGGAATATGGACCCTATTGTCCTATTTTCCATCTGCTCCATCCTGCAATGGAAGGAAAAGAAGAGGCAGAAGGGGGAAAATAGAAGATGATGTGAGGCTGAGAGGGAAGGATGTGGTGAAGGGAGGGGTTGATTAATATTAAGAGGTGTCTGGTAATTCACCAGCGCTCTCCATGTCCGCCTGTGCCTGCAGATGGGAGGTGTAATTGGAGTTTAAAATGCATACACATGCACAAATTTGTCCTAAGAATAGCTCTGGGAACAGGGTGGGAGAGCATTACAGGAAGCCGCTCAGTGCTCGGGCATGGTTAGGCTGTGAAGTGATGCCGTAGTTAACCTCTTTGCTGTCGCAGGTCCCGTAAATGCCTTGTAGGCTTCTGGAAAAGCAATGGGCATGTGTTTTCAATAACAAGGATTGATGCTATGGAAGTATACATGCTAAAGTTCCTAGAAGGTGCGATTATCAGGAAATGTTTTTATAGGAGTGAATTGACCCTTTATTGAAGATCATGCAAAGCAATGGCTCTAAACACTTTCCATCTGTAGATGGGTACGGTTCAGGCCGGTCACTTTTCTTAGCAAATTTGCAAATTGAATATTGGTTTCGCCTATAAATTAGTTGTCTTCACAGTGAAAATAAAGTGAAGACATGTTCACAGTGTGGGCGCCTGTTGGGCTTTAGGTGCAGTGACAATGGATGACAAGCGCCATTTCATGCATCGAGCATATGCACAATGTATGGTATATTTCACAGAGTGTTCTACCATAAAGTATACGACTCCCTCGGGTCCCACAGGAGCAACTGAAACATATGTTCTCCCAGTATATGATGATATAATTACACATAGCGCTCAGTTGTAACAGGTTTTTCTATAATTTAGAATCGGCTTTGTGATAGTGCCGCACTTGTCAGTATGGATCGCTGGTTTGTAAGAGAGTGATGACTATGGGTTTTATGGTTCTAAGTCAAATTCACAAACAAAATTATCATATGAATACACGAGCATGTATATACATACTTAAAAAGATAAACTACAAATTTGCTCAACACTTATTGACAATGACCAAAAGGAGAGAATATCAGATTACTACAACATTTTCAATATCCTGTTAATATTAGAGTCAAGCAATGTTAGGCCCCAGTGAATGCCTGGTGGTCAGTGATGTTAATCTGCACAGATCACCAATGGTTGGGGTCCTACTGCGTCCAAGTCCTCCTCTCCGGCCAGCACAGGGAACCCAATGTAGTGACATTATTGTGCTGCCTGTACCCAGCGTCTTGTAAGCCATCAGTCACAGGATCCACCTATAACAGCATTAGGCTCAGTTCACATGACCTATAATCATCCATTAGAACAGATCTTGCAGAGATCCGTTGGCAAAACAATGTTTGCCAGATCCATTTTTTTTAACTTGGTAGTCTATGGAAAATGGATCCGTTAATGGATTGCTATTTATCTTTCATTTGAAACAGATCCTGTAGGAAAAAAAATGGATACGTTACAAATGTAAAAATAACGGATGATTACTGAACATGTGAACTTAGCCTTAGTTTGGTGCCTAACAGTTCAGTGTCGCTTTCCCAGAGATTTGAGATTTGGGGCACCTGTTCAGAAGTCTGGGGATTGTATACTGGCCAAAAACGTTGGTGTTAACGATGCAAAAATGTAGCAAAGTCACAAATTTAAAAAAAGTTAATTAATCCAATTAGAATTTGTATTTTCTTTTGTACTATTGTGCTTGTTAAGAATTTTGGATCTGGGGAAAGTGTCCGTCGGCCCTTTGCTCCCCCAGTTATTTAAAAAAATGCTGAATCCGCCATGCTTGCTGGCGAACTACAGGTTGAGATGAACCATGATGGCCCCTCTGTGATGCACAAAAGCACATAGAAGGAAATAGATCTTTGTTAAATTTAGGTGGGTGCAGACTCTGTTGGGACCTTCTACCTTGGTTGTAGTCAGTGTGTTTGGAAGGGTGGCAACATCCAAGTTCCATAGAATGAAAAAAGATTTTGATATGGGTCATCACTCAGATCATAATACAAAATGTTCTTAGTTATTGAAGGAATGAAGCGATAGATGGATAAATGGATGGATGGATGAATGGATGGATGGATGGATGGATGTGTACCGCCCTGTGCTCGGCAGCCGAGCCGCTCGGATCCGGACCTTCAGTGGGTGGCTCGAGGGTCTCCGGACCCGGAGGTCTCGCGGTCACTTCAACTGAAAGGGGGGTTGTGGTTTGGGGACGTAGATGTACAGCTGGAGCCGCGTTAAGTTCGTGACGCCACCCACGGGATGTGGTGAAGGTGGACACCACCGCTGCAGTTACGGGGCACCCGCGGGAGATGTTTGGCAGCAAGTTGTTAACCCCTCCGTGAGCAGGGATAGTGGCCCCGAGACCCGTTGTGGGTGTTTGGCGGTGCAGGGAGATGGGCGACCGGAGGGTGCTGTTGTACTCACTATTAGTAAACACATGAGTTTCTGGTAAACCAAGGTGATGGTGGTCGGTGCCCGCAGCCAGCTGCAGTCTGGTCCCCCACCCGGCTGGTGGTCTCTGTCTTTCTCCCGCACCTGTGTTGGATGGTGGACTGCCTGTGCTTGCAACTTTTAGGAGTCCGCTCCCGGCTAGTGGTTGCCTAAGGAGCCCTTTGCCCGCAGAGGCTGGCCCGTGGGATCTCTGAGCCGTGGCGGTGGCCGCTTATCCCCCTCGTTGGGTTGTTGCCTTCAGTTGGGACTTTGGGTGGGACAGGACCTATAGTCCTGGCTGCAATCAGTTAATTAGCTAGACCCCAGTAGCTTCTGGGTCTGAGTACCCCCTTTGTGCTCCGGTTTCCGAGTCGGTTCCCCGGGTCGGTACCGGTGGGCTACAACCCTATCCCGGTCCACCTCGGTTTCATCTAGCCGTCTTCCCGGCTCCTGCAGACGGAGACCGCCGTCTGCCTCCTAGCCAAAGGTACCAGGGCTCCTACCCCGGCACCTGCTCAAATTGAGTTTTTCTCCTCTGCTGGAGCTGCACACAGTTCCAGCCCACACACCTCTCTAACTTGAACTCTCAACCTTATCTGACTATTTTCCCGCCCCAGGCTCTCTGGACTCCTCGGTGGGCGTCTTCCAACCGCCTGGTTCCGCCCCCTGGTGTGTCCATCAAGCCCTGAGGGGGGTGACTAGGGTTTAAATGTTTGGCTATATGTTACCTATGAGGGACAGGTGTAATGCAGGGCCCTATCTGTGACTACCTAGCCCGGCCAGGGCGTCACAGATGGATAGATAGATAGATAGATAGATAGATAGATAGATAGATGGATGGATGGATGGATGGATGGATGGATGGCTGGCTAGATGGATGGATGGATGGATAGATGGATGGATGATGGGTCATGAAAAACATAACACTGAGTCTCTTGTGTAGCCTGTATAATGCTTATCATGCCTCATTCATCAAAATTAAATGAATGAGGTCCTTTGTGTTCTTTGCTGCCTGTCCGGTGGTATCTTTGTGGAGGGCAGTAGTGATAAGTATAAGTGTCAGATTTGATTCTGCACAGAATTGTAATGGTGAAGGTCTATGTACTCACTGGATCACTTACAGAAACATGGGACTCTTTTTCCAGCCAATTTTCAAATTTCCTCTTTGCAGCAAAAAGCAGTATACATGGTTTGGTATGAAAAAAGTGTAAAGGGCCATTTACACGCTGCGACATCGCTAACGATATATCGTCGGGGTCACGGTGTTTGTGACGCACATCCAGCGTCGTTAGCGACATTGCAGCGTGTGACAGGCTGGAGCGACCTTAAATGATCACAAAAGAGGCAAAAATTGTTTGTCTTTGAGAGGTCTTTATATATGAAAAATCGTTGTCTGGTCAGTAGCGATGTTGTTCCTCGTTCCTGCGGCATCACACATTGCTATGTGTGACACCGCAGGAGCGACGAACATCTCCTTACCTCCGTCCACCGGCAATGAGGAAGGAAGGAGGTGGGCGGCATGTTCCAGCTCTCATCTCCACCCCTCCTCTGCCATTGGACGGCTGCCGTGTGACGTTGCTGTGACGCCGTACGAACCGCCCCCTTAGAAAGGAGGCGGTTTGCCGGCAACAGTGACGTCGCAGGGTAGGTAAGTATGTGTGATGGGTGTTAGCGATGTTGTGCACCACGGGCAGCCATTTGCCCGTGACACACAACCGATGGGGGCGGGTACGCTCGCTAGCGAATTTGGTGCCGATATCGCAGCGTGTAAAGTACCCTTAACTCAGAATCCATGGCCGATGCACTTAAAGGGATATGTAAAGTCCAAAGAGAATCTCACCACCGGGCTGCTTTATTCACCGCTCTTAGAATCCTGTTTGGGAGACCAGAAAGCCCATCGGCCACAGCTGGGAAATAGTACAAAGCCAATAAAAAAATATTTCGGTACTCCTTAAAATTCAATTTATTTTACATTCATAAAAACAATTTTGCCGGTCAGGGAAAACAGTCCATGTTGACGCATTTTGACCTATCGGTCGTAACGGTATCATCATTACGATTAAGACCAGTAGGTCGAAACGCGTCAACATGGACTGCTTTCCCTGAGCGTCAAGGATGTTTTTATGAATTTAAAATAAATTGAATTTTAAGGAGTACCGAAATATTTTTTTCATGGAATTGCGCATAAAGGGAACCTAGCACCGGATTTGTCCCTTATAAGCTGGGCCAACACTAGTAAAATGGTGTTGAAGATTGCAGTGCGCGCATGCACTGATTCTGGTGACATTTTATTGAAGAGTTGGAAAAAAAGGTGAACACATGTGCCGCACATAGAGTTAATCGTGGTGGCAGAGAAGAGAAATTTAAACAGAGGGGAGGCAGGCAGCCGGGGGAGGACACATTACTGAAGACCCGACCCACAAAGTCCCGACCCGATGCACATTGCCACTCAACCGATTTCTGGACCTTTGATACCATTTTTCCCTGCAATCAAACATCCAACCTCTAAACTGAAGGTATGCTTAGTTTCACCATCCTAGCGCCAGTATGGCACTACCTGTACTTTATGGGTGGAAACACATCTATGCGAGTAAAATCGGTCCGACTGGGCTGAAAAAAACTCGGCTGATTTTAGTTCACGTTAGGTGCGAGTGCAACGCAAGTGCGATGCTATTTCTGAATAAATTAATGATTTTACTAGCGTGTGTAATGCGTGTGTAATGCGTGTGTAATGCGTGTGTAATGCGTGTGTAATGCGTATTTTTTACTATGTCATCTGCCATTCAGCGCTGCTACATGGCCGCTGACAGCAGACACAGACAGCCATGTAGCAGAGCTGAATGGCAGATGACAGCAGACACAGACAGAGCCGCACAATCAGAATGAACTCGGGTTAACTTCCCCCGACTTCATTGTCATGCTGCGGCTCTGTCTGTGCCGCGTCCTGATTAGCGGTCACCAGTGAAGGGCTCACCGGTGACCACTAATCCCCCGAGTGACTGAAGTTAGCAGCCCTCTCTCATACTCACCGATCCCCGGCGCCGCGCTGCACGGCGTTCACACTGCTCCGGCGGCTTTTACTATTTTGAAAAAGCCGGCCGCTCATTAAACAATCTCGTATTCCCTGCTTTCCCCGCCCACAGGCGCCTATGATTGGTTGCAGTGAGACACGCCCCACGCTGAGTGACAGGTGTCTCACTGCACCCAATCACAGCAGCCGGTGGGCGGGTCTATACTGTGCAGTGAAATAAATAAATAAATAATTAAAAAAAATGGCGTGCGTTCCCCCCCAATTTTAATACCAGCCAGATAAAGCCATACGGCTGAAGGCTGGTATTCTCAGGATGGGGAGCTCCACGTTATGGGGAGCCCCCCAGCCTAACAATATCAGCCAGCAGCCGCCCAGAATTGCCGCATACATTATATGCGACAGTTCTCTTCCCGATTTGCCCTGGTGCGTTGGCAAATTGGGGTAATAAGGAGTTATTGGCAGCCCATAGCTGCCACTAAATCCTAGATTAATCATGTCAGGCGTCTATGAGACACCCTCTATGATTAATCTGTAAATTACAGTAAATAAACACACACACATGAAAAAATCCTTTATTAGAAATAAAAAACACAAACACATTCCCTCATTACCAATGTAATAAGCCCCAAAAAGCCCTCCATGTCCGGCGTAATCCACGGACCTCCAGCGTCGCTTCCAGCATGAAGGTGACAGGAGCTGCAGAAGACACTGCCGCTCCGGTCACCTCCAAGCAGCAACTGAAGACAGCCGTGCGATCAGCTGAGCTGTCACTGAGGTTAATCGCGGCCACCGCTGGATCCTCCAACAGTGACAGCGGGTAACCTCAGTGACAGCTCAGCCGATCACGCTACTCACCTCAGTTGCTGCTTGGAGGTGACCGGAGCGGCGGTGTCTTCTGCAGCTCCTGTCACCTTCATGCTGGAAGCGACGCTGGAGGTCCGTGGATTACGCCGGATATGGAGGGCTTTTTGGGGCTTATTAAATTGGTAATGAGGGAATGTGTTTGTGTTTTTTATTTCAAATAAAGGATTTTTTCATGTGTGTGTGTTTATTTACTGTAATTTACAGATTAATCATGGAGGGTGTCTCATAGACGCCTGACATGATTAATCTAGGATTTAGTGGCAGCTATGGGCTGCCATTAACTCCTTATTACCCCGATTTGCCAACGCACCAGGGCAAATCGGGAAGAGCCGGGTACAGTCCCAGAACTGTCGCATATAATGTATGTGGCAATTCTGGGCGGCTGCTGGCTGATATTGTTAGGCTGGGGGGCTCCCCATAACGTGGAGCTCCCCATCCTGAGAATACCAGCCTTTAGCCGTATGGCTTTATCTGGCTGGTATTAAAATTGGGGGGGACCGCACGCCATTTTTTTAAATTATTTATTTATTTATTTCACTGCACAGTATAGACCCGCCCACCGGCTGCTGTGATTGGGTGCAGTGAGACACCTGTCACTCAGCGTGGGGGCGTGTCTCACTGCAACCAATCATAGGCGCCTGTGGGCAGGGAAAGCAGGAAATACGAGATTGTTTAATGAGCGGCCGGCTTTTTCAAAATAGTAAAAGCCGCCGCAGCAGTGAGAAAGCCGTGCAGCGCCGCGCCGGGGATCGGGGATCGGTGAGTATGAGAGAGGAGGGGAAAATGACCGACAGACTGTGAGAGAGGGACAGAGATAGTGACGAACCGACAGAGAGAGAATAGAGACCGAGAGGGAGAGACCGACTGACAGAGAATAGTGATTGACAGACATTGGGAGACATCGCTCGTTTCCAGTGTTTTAGGAAACATGCGAGAAATGTATTTAGAAAATCGGATGTCACTAGGATGGTGTGAGTGCCGTCCCGTGACATCCGATTTTTTACACGCTCCCATAGACTTGCATTGGAGAAACTCGCAGTAGAAACTCGCAAAAAAGCAGCATGCTGCGATTTTTTTCTCAGTCCGATTCGGACTGAGAAAAAAATCGCAGATGAGAGCTGAATCATTCACTAGCATGTGTCCGATTCCAATGCGAGATTTTTTCGCATTGCTCTACTGCGAGAAACTCGCAAGTGAGAAGCAGCCCTATATGTTAAAATCCTGCTGGATCCTAACTCTTCATGAGCATGAAGATGCTGACACTCAGGTGTTCCCTCCACTTTTTGTTTGTATTTCCTTATATGTTGACCAGTGCAGAAGATTTCCACTGTGGATTCGGTTACAAGTCCATGACATTTCTGCAAATATGCAGCAAGTTCCCCATGTGTTAGTCACTTTGCAGATTTTGACTCAGATTATTCATAAGATTTCACCCTCTTCCATTACAAAGCTTTGGATAGCGTGAAATCCATGGTGAAGGTCCATACCTGAAGAATCATGGTGGAGGTTAAAAAAATGTAAATGCAGATGTTCTCCGTACAGAGAATATGTCACCACTTTGACCTTTTTACACTGTTATATGGGCATAAAGGCAGAATTATTAGGCAAGTTATATTTTAGAGGATTTTTTTTTATTATTGATCAACAACTATGTTCTCAATCAACCCAAAAGACTCATAAGTATCAAAGCTTAATATTTTTGGAAGTTGGAGTGTTTTTTTTTTAGATTTGGCTATCTTAGGAGGATATCTGTTTGTGCAGGTAACTATTACTGTGCAGAATTATTAGACAACTTAATAAAAACCAAATATATTCCCATCTCGCTTGTTTATTTTCACCAGGTAAACCAATATAACTGCACAAAATTTAGAAATAAACATTTCTGACATGCAAAAACAAAACCCCAAAAAATTAGTGACCAATATAGCCACCTTTCTTTATGATGACACTAAGCAGCCTACCATCCATAGATTCTGTCAGTTGCTTGATCTGTTTACGATCAACATTGCGTGCAGCAGCCACCACAGCCTCCAGACACTGTTCCGAGAGGGGTACTGTTTTCCCTCCCTGTAGATCTCACATTTTATGAGGGACCACAGGTTCTCTATGGGGTTCAGATCAGGTGAACAAGGGGGCCATGTCATTATTTTTTCATCTTTTAGACCTTTACTGGCCAGCCACACTGTGGAGTAGCTGGATGCATGTGATGGAGCATTGTCCTGCATGAAAATCATGTTTTTTGCTTTAACGATACCAACTTCTTCCTGTACCACTGCTTGAAGAAGTTGTCTTCCAGAAACTGGAAGTATGTCTGGGAGTTGAGCTTCACTCCATCCTCAACCCGAAAAGGTCCCACAAGTTCATCTTTGAGATACCAGCCCACACCAGTACCCCACCTCCACCTTGCTGGCATCTGAGTGGGAGTGGCGTTCTCTGCCCTTTACTGATCCAGCCTCTGGCCCATCCATCTGGCCCATCAAGAGTCACTCTCATTTCATGAGTCCATAAAACCTTTGAAAAATCAGTCTTAAGATATTTCTTGGCCCAGTCTTGACGTTTTATCTTATGTTTCTTGTTCAAAAGTGGTGGTTTTTCAACCTTCCTTACCTTGGCCATGTTCCTGAGTATGGCACACCTTGTGCTTTTTAATACTCCAGTAACGTTGCAGCTCTGAAATATGGCCAAACTGGTGGCAAATGGCATCTTGCAGTTTCACGCTTGATTTTCCTCAATTCATGGGCAGTTATTTTGCACCTTTTTGCCCAACATGCTTCTTGCAACCCTGTTATTATTATTATTATTATTATTATTGTTTATTTATAGAGCACCATTGATTCCATGGTGCTGTACATGAGGGGGTTACATACAGAATACATATACAAGTTACAATAGACAGACTGGTACAGAGGGAAGAGGGCCCTGCCCTTGCGGGCTTACATCCTAAAGGATTTTGGGGAGGAGACAGTAGGTGGGGTGTAGGTGGGGCGGCAGCTCCGCACGGTGGTGGGGCGGCAGCTCCGCACGGTGGTGGGGCAGTGGCGTCATTGTAGATTATAGGCATTTCTGAACAGATGAGTTTTCAGAGTCCGTTTGAAGTTTGCAAGTGTAGTAGATAGTCTGACGTGTTGAGGCACCCTGTTGGCTATTTGCCATGAAATGCTTGATTGTTCGGTGATCACGCTTCAAAAGTTTGGCAATTTCAAGACTGCTGCATCACTCTGTAAGACATCTCACAATTTTGGACTTTTCAGAGCCCGTCAAATCTCTCTTCTGACCCATTTTGTCAAAGGAAAGGAAGTTGCCTAATAATTAAGCACACCTTATACAGGGTGTTGATGTCATTACACCACAACCGTCCTCATTACAGAGATGCACATCACCTGATTTACTTAATTGGTAGTTGGCTCTCAAGCCTATACAGCTTGGAATAGGACAACATGTACAAAAAGTATCATGTGATCAAAATACTCATTTGCCTAATAATTCTGCACACAGTGTAAAATGCTGACAATAGTCTTACTTCTGATGTCTCATATCAGATGCCTTGTTGTGGAAAAATCCTCTTTTATCACTTTATGTATATGAGCTCTTCCAGGCTATGGGGCAGATGCTGCCTGGAAGATAACTCCTCCTCCAAAGATTACTATAAATAAAAAAGGTGTTACCAGTGTCAGACAAGTAACTGACACAGAACGGGAGAAATTAAATTTGTCTTCTTTCAAACACACTTTTTGCAGCTCCCTGAGCTCTACTTCATTGAAACAATGTTGTAAATTGGCTGTCTGCCTGAGAGATGGAGGCTGAAGCTGAGAGGAACCTGCAGAAGTGTCAGTTATAATCACATACAGCTCTGCAGGGAGAGCAGAGAGCGGCCATTACACATCTCACTGGTAACGCCCCTTTTATTTATAATAATCTCTGGAGGCGGAGTTATCTTCCTGGCAACATCCGCCCCATAGCCTGGAAGAGCTCGTTTACATAAAGTGATAAAAGATGATATTTCCATAACAAGGCATCTGCTATGAGGCATACTGTACAGGTAAGACTGTTGTCAGCATTCTATAACCTATATGCCCATATTAACAGTGTAAAAATGTCAAAGTGGTGACATATTCCCTATAATGTGAATGAACATCTCATTCACTTGTATGATACTGAAAATTGCTGCAGCTTTGTGATGCAAAATCTGCAGCAGATCCTGAATGTGTGAACAGAGCCGTACAATGTATAAACAGTAACATAACACCATAGACATTAACACAATGTTCTCCCCACGTAGATACAATATCGACGAATAACTTCTGACCATTGCGATCATGGCTTATTTATATTGATTTATATTTATGTAATATTGATATTAAGGAATTAGATTTTATCATAGCGCTATGTAAGTGCCGGTAATGTTACTTTCCGCCTGCACCAGACTGACCTGCTTTACTTAAAAGTATTTAACCCCAAGTCCTAGGAGATGCCTATAATGTGTTACAGAGTACTGCTGATAAATATTAATGTTTCTTTAATTAACCGGCATGTTCCAGGAATGGCCCCTGAGATGCTGCCAAGGCATGTTTATGCAAGATAATATAATGAGGCAATAATAACCCCCATACTCTACCTGCGCTTTGTTTAATTAAAAACACAGAAGGATGCAACATTCATCGCTTTTTTTTTTTATTACATGTGAAGTTCAATCTAATCCTCAATTTACAGGACCCCATGAAAGCAATAATGGTATAAACAATGTCAGAAAACATGAATATGTTGCTCCATGTCATTTGTATCACTATGTATCACTTTGTATCCAGCTATTCCAGCTTTATCACTTTGCGCCCACATTACTATCTGAAAGCGATATGTACAATTTATACACAGGCAGATATACTGTGTATGCCACAACGGAGGTTACCCAGGTGTTCAGTAGGATATGGGGCCTCTCCCATCAGAAATATCAATACTGTTGCCTATTGGACTGGATGCAAGGGATTATACTAATGGTCTGCATGACTTAACAGTATAGGAATTTATTGAGCAATGAGGGAGTCACTCTCTTATTTAATTATGACTTGAAAATTAAGAATCCATCATCCTGTCTCAGCACAGATGCCCTCTACTGGCTGAGTCCATCATTGAATAAAAAAGCCATAAATCTCCAACACACATCAGATAGCTGACAGCTCTACCTCCCGACATACCCATACACTCAGCTTGGCCGATCGCTCTTGTGTTCTCTATGAGAGAGTCACTGTCAGACCTCTGTGATATCAGGAAACAAAAGGATCTGCTGTTGGAAATCTGACAGATCGGATCCACTGACAATTTATCGGGGGAAGGTCAGGAGCCTTGATTGACTATAGTCCAATATGTTTTGGGAGCCTTTAGTCTTGGTCTTAAAGGGAACCTGTCAGTCCAATATGCACATATGCCGCCCCCGTGCCAGCAGCCGCTGCTGCTCGGATCCGGATCTGCGGGATGGCTCGAGGGACACTACAAGACCCGGGGGTCGCGCGGACACTTCGAATAAAAAGGGGACGTAATTATACGGGATTTGTTATAAACTGTCTGTGAAGCCACCCACGGTGTGTGGTGAGATGTGGCACCACCGCTGCTGTTATGGGGTGCCCGGGGAAGATGTGATGGTGAGTCGCTCACCACAGCGCCGCAGCAGGACACTGCAGGGACTTCTCTGTAGGGACCCTTCTGGCAACAGGTATGTCAGGTTCACTATCATAGGAGTCGTGACGCCACTCTCGGTTTTGCGGTCAGGATGAGGGGTGACCGCCACTGCAGTTTAACGAGCGTCTGGGGCTGATGGTGTATGCAGTCTGGTGGTATTGCCTCCCGAGAGTGAGGCTTGTGTGGCGCCCCTGAGGCTTCCGTCGCCACAGGACATTTCACCCCATCCAGCGGTGTGATGCCCCATTCTGGGTGAGGAAAGGAGTGAACACCGGTCCCCTGGTAAATCTACACAACACCCATTGTTAGGTACATACTGGGACCAGGGACAGTGGCAGTAACCCTCCCATGCTGCATGCTGGGAGGGGCCGTAAGACCCATCCCTGCTCCTATAGGGTACAGCTTAGCAACTGGGGAGGTGGGAGGAGCCACGAGAGAGCAGTCAGAGAAAGGAAGGTCAAGTGTAGTGAGTTAAGAGAGAGAGTGGGGAGGAGGAGGAGGTCTGCAGGAGGCAGACGAGAAGGAGAGAAGGAAAGAGAGCTCCAAGTCAGTCAGGAGCTGAGAAGAAGAAAGAGACGCTTCCTGGTGAAGATCCTGGGACTCAGAGGGTCCAGGTGACACCAAGCAGAGAAAAGAAGGGATTCCAGGGCCACGGATAGCTGTAGAGCTGTGGTGGCCTGCTCCACAGGAACATCGGTGGAGGGATCAAGCTGCAACAGGGGACGGTCCCTAGAAACCGGAGGAGTGCAAAATCATCTCCAAACAGTAAAAACCGAGGCCCAGGGAAAGTTGTAAACTCCCCGGGCCACAGCCCACAGCAGAACCTTTAGAAAGGGGATAATCATCCGACAGGTGACTCCCCAGCCTGGAGGCTGTAGTGGAGGCCGAGCAGGTTCATCCTAAAAGAGCTAGGCTTAGGAAGACAGCTGAAGACAGAGACACCTTAGAGAGAAGGGTACCGGTTTTTACTCCAAGAATCACCCAGAAACGGCGGAGGTCCCTGACAGTGGGTTCCAGTCATCTGAGGGCACCAGTGAGCTCCTACCAGGACGTGTGAGTAAAGAACTTGAAACTGCACCCTTGGTGTGGCCTCTGTTATTCCGTCTGCATAGACTTCCACTACACCATAGACTCTCACGAGCACCAACTGTGCCCCGGGGAATTGCTCCACCTGTGGGGAGCAGTACCATCATTGCTGCCATATCATCACCCCGGAGGCCTTACACAGCAGCGGCGGCTTAATAGCCGCATACCACACGTGGTGTCACGAACACAAACTTTATTCAAACCCCAAGTCACCAGCCATATTTAAACTGACACCCACCAGGGCCACGGAGTCGGGCCCCGCCACCACTGACTACCCCCGGACTAGTCCGGCCCGGCACCGGGTGTCCCATAGCCCTGGGGTGGGCGAGTCACTTGCCCCAGGGGCTCGGGTGTATGTGTGTGGAACCACAGGTCGCAGAATAATTCAAACACAGTCCAGAAATGTCTTTTAACTGTTTACTTACTTGCTGGTGGTAGAGTGAGGCAACCCGGGCGATGCTGAGATGGACAAGAGAGAACCAGGTATCCTTCAGGCTGAAATAGAGGTGACTGGAAGCTCGCCCTCCTAGCACTTCTTGTTTCGGATAACCCCCGACTTGAAGTATATGGGATTCATCCAGGGAAGTCGCATCTGCCTTTTCTCCCCTTTCTGGCCCGTTTTCTGGCAGCGTGGACCAAGTAAAGATGGCTTCTTGCCCTATATCACTTATGGGCCCCATCCTTGCTGCTGATGCTGCGGACTCTGTAATGTTTGGCGACACACCTGTAGTGCCCTCACCGGCAGGTTTTAGCAGACCACTAAATGGATGTCTGGCTTTAGGGACCTGTCCCCGTGCGTGCCTGGTCTACCAGGAGTCCCCGTACTCAATCACCCCACTTCTTCCTGAGATGTCTTTCAGGCTGACTGTGTGGCAACCGAACTCCCCCGCCGACAGCCACCACACGTGCAGGGTCTGACTAGTGACACCGCGCACGTCCCCCTTCTGCGACTGCACACTGCGCTTCCTCACTTCAGACTGGTTCACTACTGCCTCACCTCTGTGCCTGCCGCTGCAACCTAGCAACCAGCTTCTCCACCACACCACTAGCTGGGATGTGGAGGCCACGCCCCCTCCTTGGTCTGCCCAGGGGTCCCCTCTAGGTATGTGTGAGACCTGGTCACTCTGTATTTGTGTGTCTACACCCTATTCCAGCCATCAGGATTACCTGTTTGCACTCACCCAGCGTGGATGCAGTACTCAGTGGTGCCTGACCAGGTCAGGGGCGCCACATTGGCAGCTGGATGTTAACCCCTCCGTGGGTAGGGATGAATGCCCCGGGGTCCAGTGTTGTGCAGGGTTGCAGGGATCAGCACACTTACAGTTCGGTTGTCCTGGTGCTGAATGAGGGTGTACTGATGTATGGAGTCAATAAACACACAGTTCTTTTGGTAAACCAAGGTGATGGTGGCCGTCCTCCGCAGATGGGTTTATCTGGTCCCACACCCGGGCTGGTGATCAATTTCCCTTTCCTCTGCACTTCTGTATTTTCAGTGATAGACTTCCCGGTGTGTAACACGTGAGTCCGCTCCCGGTCCTTTGGTTGGGAGCCGTGCCCATCAGACGCTGACCCGTGGGCTCTACCGGACCCTGGCGGATGCCCTATCCCTCTCTGTGGGTGGTTGTCTACTTTTCGTGACTTAGGTTAGGACGGGACCTATAATCCTGCCCTCAATTGGTTAATTAGCCGTTGGTGCCGGTCCTGTCTTCAGGGTCCAGGGTACTCCCAGCCGCAGCGGTGGAACTCCACCTTACAACACACCACGGGTGGCGTCACGAATTATTCCAAACAATACCCCCTGTAAATACCCCCCTTCTTTCTATTCGAGTGGCCGAGAGACCCCCGGGTCCGGACGCCCCTCGAGCCACCTCGGATCCGGATCCGAGCAGCCTGGCTGCTGACACGGGGTGGTACATTAGCACGCTTCTGTGTGTGTGCTAACATACTAAGAGGGCGGAGTAGAAGGGGGGAAATCATTCCCTTGCAACTAGTCCTTGGCCTAGTCCTTTAGCAAACTCCTGAGTTTTGTGCCTTCAATGACCCATATATCTGCTTCATTACAATATAGTTGATTGAAAAAGTCAGTGGGCTCCTCCTAACTCTTTTTGGTTCTTTTTACTTGTGTAGAGCAGGGGTGGGAAATTAATTTTCCAGAAGGGTCACATGAGAGACAGGGACTATTGTGGAGGGCTCAACCAATGGGCTGAAATTATGCTGCTCAATATTAACCCCTTCAACCCCGGGCTATTTTCCATTTTTCTTTTTCGTTTTTTTCCTCCCCTTCTTCAAGGGCCATAACTTTTTTAATTATTTTATCAATATTGCCATATGAGGGCTTATTTTTTGCAGGATGAGTTGTACTTTTGAATGGCACTATTGATTTTACCATATAGTGTACTGGAAAATGGGAAAACAAATTCCAAATGTGGAGAAATTGTGAAAAAAGTTAAATTCCACAATGGTTTGGGGGTTTTTTTATTCACCATATTCACTATATGGTAAAACTGATGTGTCAGTATGATGTCTTAGGTTGGTATGAGTTTGTAGACACCAAACATGAATAGTTTTACTTTTATATATGTGGTGAAAAAAAATTCTAAAGTTTGTACAAATGTAATAGCGCTTTGGTCGCCATTTTCCAAGACCTGTAGCATTCTCATTTTTCGAGATCTGGGGCTCAGTGATGGCTTATTTTTTGCATCCTGAGCTGATATTTTTAATTATAACATATTTGCATAGATGCAAAGTTTTGATCGGCTGTTATTACATTTTAATGCATTGTTGCAGCAACCAAAAAACCATAATTTTTCCGTTTGGAATTCTTCTCTCGCTTCGCTGTGTACCAATCAGATTAATTAACTTTAAATTTTGATAGATCGGGCATTTCTGAATGCGGCGATAGCAAATATGTGTTTTTTTAATTTTTTTTAATTGTTTTATTTTCAATGGGGCAAAAAGGAAAAGATTTGAAATTTTATTTTTTTTCATTTTATCTACATACATAATTGCCAGTTGCGGAAGTAACCGTAACCCACAATGCACTGCTGCACTATCAGTTGCATAGTCGCAGTTCGCGCCTACATCATAGCCATGGTAAAAATGGACAACAGTGCAGGGACAGCAGTGTGGACTGAATAAGCACAATTCTGTTCCCAGTGTAAAGGCCGCTTTACACGCTACGATATATCTAACGAGATGTCGTCGGGGTCACGTCGTTAGTGACGCACATCCAGCCTCGTTTGACATATCGTAGCGTGTGACAGCTACGAGCGACTGTGAACGAGCAAAAATACTCACCTTATTGTTGCTCGTTGACACATCGTTCATTTTCAAAAAATCGAACGTCCTTCTGTGCTCCGGTTGTTCATCGTTCCCGGGGCAGCACACATCGCTCCATGTGGCACCCCGGGAACGATGAACTGCAGCTTACCTGCATCCCGCCGGCAATGCGGAAGGAAGGAGGTGGGCGGGATATTTACGTTCCGCTCATCTCCGCCCCTCCGCTTCTATTGGCCGGCCACTGTGTGACGTCGCTGTGACGCCGAACGTCCCTCCCCCTTCAGGAAGAGGATGTTCGCCGCCCACAGCGAGGTCGTTTGGGAGGCAAGTACGTGTGACGGGGGTTACCGAGTTTGTGCAACACGGGCAACAAATTGCCCGTATCGCACAAACGATGGGGGCGGGTGCGATCGCACAAACGATCGCACGATAAATTGATACATGTAAAGCGGCCTTAAGATTGTGCTACCAATACCACATTCCACATTCAGGTATAATGAGGCATTGGTGTTTGAAATCACACATTAGCGATGTCACGGAGGAGTAAGGAGACATGGCCGGGTATGTCCGCGCTTGCCTGACATCGCTATGGCTTCAGCGATGTTGGGGTGAGCGAGGAGACATGGCGGCCATGACGATCACACATTTGTGAACAGACGGAGGAGTAAGGAGGCGTGCCCGGGTATGTCCGCGCTTGCCTGACATCGCTATGGGTACAGCGATGTTGGAGCGAGCGAGGAGACATGGCGGCCCTGATGATCACGCATTTGTGATCTGACGGAGGAGGAAGAAGGCGTGCCCGGGTATGTCTGTGCTTGCCTGACATTGCTATGGCTACAACGATGTTTGGGAGAACGAGGAGACAAGGCGGTCATAAGGATGACACATAAGGAGGCGTGTTTAGAGGGAGAGAGGGGGACAGGGAGAGAGACCTCCCTGCCTGCTGTCACACGGCTGAGAGAAAGTGATCGTCGTGAAAGGCCTGGAGTCTCACTGCAGATACCCTCACTGCTGGCACCGCTCTCACTTATGAAGTCTCGCAGGAGATCGCGAGTACCGTGAGAGTTCCTGAGTTAGCCCGCAAACATCACTAAGGTTGCCTAAGGTCACTCAGGAATCTAACAACAGAGCCACTTACTGAAGTGCAGGTTTGACACAAAAGAAAGCTTCTTCACTTCTCCTTACAGGCCCACATACCCGCCTGTACATTTCAGTGCATATCACTGCTCCTGGACTCCTGCAGCAGTGCCAACATGACTCCTGCAAAAAAATATAAAAACAACATACAACAATAATAATAATTTTATTCATTTATATAGCGCTATTAATTCCATAGCACTTTACATACATTGGCAACACTGTCCCCATTGGGGCTCACAATCTAGAGTCCCTATCTGTATGTCTTTGGAATGTGGGAGGAAACCGGAGTACCCGGAGGAAACCCACGCAAACACGGGGAGAACATACAAACTCCTTGCAGATGGTGCCCTTGGTGGGATTTGAACCCAGGACCCCAGTGCTGCAAGACTGCAGTGCTAGCTACTGAGCCACCGTGCCGCCCTATAATAAGGCTTGGGCACTACGTCAACAACAATGCCGTGCAGATGAGACTCCTGAACAAAAACGCCATTGTCTGGACAAAAACAATGCATATAAATGATGCGACCATGGGGTCTGGGGTTACCTGTCACCGGGCCGCAGTGCTTGTCCGGCGGTGTCAATAAAGCTGGGAATGGGGACGATGGGGTAGTTGTTTATGACGCCACCTGTGGTGTGCGGCCAATTATTAGCAGAACGTCTCTCTCTTCTGGGGTGGATGGAGACGCAGCTCGGGTGTTGCAGCTGCCCACAGGTAGAGCTAGGCCCCAGGGAGGATGATAGGAGTGGTAGTGTGACGCCCTGGACTAGCCAGGTAGTCACAAACACAACACCACACACCCCTTCCCCGGACAGGTGACACCAGTCACACAGAAATCCTTGTTGCCACCCTCCGGGCTTGATGTCCACACCAGGTGGGGCGGAGCCAGGCAGTTGACTCCACCCACCGAGAAGTTCACAGGCCTGGAGGCGGGAAAACACGGCAGCTGCAGTTGCAGTTGTAGTGACAGAGGAGTGAGAGTGGAAGGAGAGGAGACAGTGGTGGCCGTCTGCAGGAGTTGGGAGTATGGTCGGTGGAACCGTAGGACCGGGGTCGGGCGGTGGCCCGCCGGTACCAAACCGGGGAGCCGATAGGAAGCCAAGCACCAAGCAGGGTACTCAGACCCCGACTGGGCTAGTAGCCACCCTGATAGTCAAATTCACTGATTGCGGTATGGACCTCAGGGGTTCATTCCCACCCAAGTCCCAATTGAAGGCAACAGCCCAACCATCCAGGATAAGTGCCACCGCCAAGGGCAAGAGATCCAAAGGGCCAGCGTCTGTGGGCAAACGGGCTCCTACGACACTTACACGCTGGGGAGCGGACTACCAGTGTCCAGGGACAGGAGTCGACATCTACATAACACAGGTGCAGGGAAACGACAGCCATAACCAACCCGTCCAGGGAGAACACTGCAGATGGCTGCGGGCCCCATCCATTCTGCCGTTTGGTTTACCAGAGACTCTAGTATCTTGTGTCAGAGTGAGTACACCAGCGCCTTCGGGCCACGCACCACACTGCACCGCACCCGCGTCCAGTACGCCCACGCTCCCTCGCCCCCAGCACCTTTCCCACGGGTTCCCAGGACCATCACCCCTGCCCACGGAGGGGTTAACACCGAGCTGCATAACACCGTCCCCGGGAGGCCTAGTGAACGGCAGCGGTGGTGTCCATCATACAATCACCACAACCCGTGGGTGGCGTCACGAACTTTACCAATTCCAACAACCAACCACCTGAACCCCTGTGTGCATCGCCACTACCCCTTTCAGAGCGGCGTGACACCTGGGTCCGTGAGAGGCACAAGCCACCGCCTGCAGTATGCGAGTACGGACCTGAGCGGCTCGGCGGCCGCAGCCAAGGCCGCGGGGCGGTACAGTAGTTACCTATGGCACTAGGGCACGATGTTGAGAAAGAGCTGGCAGTAATGGCACAACACAGAGGGTGCAGTTCAAGTTCTTTACTCACTGGTAACACACTGCCGTTGGAGTGTCGGGCTGCGCTGTTATGGGCTTCAGCCAATCCCAGATACTTCGGAGGTCGAGGCCGGTGTTTCCTTCTGTGCGTCACCTTTCGACGGTTTCCCTCCACCCCAGCTCCCTGGGCCATGGAACGGGTCACGGGTGCCTTCTGCACTCCCCGCGAACCCTGGGATTCCCCTTCTTTACTAAGAACCTGAGTCGAGCCTCCAGCTCCAGACCACGGGCTCCTGACTATCTGTGTTCTTGCTTGCTTGTCTCCTCCTGAGTGCGAACTAGCGCTTCCTGCGCCCGGAGTTGACTGACTACTGTGTGAGATGGCTCCTAACTCCCCTGTTAGTGCCCCGCATACCGGGTTTCAGAACTAGTGGGCAAGAGGTTCCATAACTAATGATGGCCACCCCAGCACCTACCCTAGCCCAGTCCCAGTGAAAGAGCTACCGTGTTATGTGTTGATTGAGTGTGTTGTTGGTTCTGATTACCAGTGACGACCTCCTCCGTATCCAAGATGAATACTGCATCTCGGGTGAGGTGCAGTACCCTGTGGCACCTGAAGCCACAGGGGCGCCACATAAACGTAAACGTCTCGCTCAGGAGTCACTTCACTCTAAAGCTATTAGATTTGCTATGGGCCAAAAAAGTGCTGCCCCAACACCTACAATTATAGTCACAACAGCTAACTAGAGACCACAAAAGACTTACTAGCACCACTAAGCATAGACAAATGTTCATTTCACCGCCTATTTCTAGCTTCTTCATATTTTTTAAAACTTTTTTTTTATTGAGTTTTCTAGTCCCCGCAAGGACTTTATGCCTGCACTGTCTGATCAGGAGAAATGCTGTGTTCCTGTGAGTGCTGGAGCTTTACTGGCTTTCACAGGAAGTGACTGATGATAGAATCAGGGATCTTCATCTGACCACGCGCTGTCATGGTAACATGGCACCCCGTGATCACGTCACAGAACCACCGATGGTGGCAGGGAACAGCATAATCCCCGCTATGGCACTTTAAATCGCACTGTCAGAGTTTGATAGCACGATCTAAGAGGTTAACAGGTGCGGGAGTGTAACGGGGGCAGGGGGCGCCTCAGGGGGTGTAGTCGGGTCCCCTCGCCTTGTGGGCCCTAGGCTGACCCCCGGCCCGGCCGTCACTAGTAAGACAGGTGTGTTGTTGGGGCAGAGTGTGGATGCATGGGGCACATACATGTCAGCATTCTTTCTGTGCTCTTCAGCTCCCTTTTCATACACATGAAAGAGGCAGTTACAGACAGCAGATAAACTAAACACCAATTTATTGTATAGAGCTTCCATCTTTTTGTTTGCAGCAGGTTTACTTTAGTACGTTACAAGTTACAGGTCCTTTTCTACAAAAACGGTTTCCTTTTTCTCTACGGGCACTTTCCTTTGCCTGCAGGGGACATACGTTAACCCCCTAGTAGCTGCGCTCTAACCCGGATTTACTGTAGGGCAGATCCAGCACACACTACCAGCTCTGGATAAGTTCTCACCTCTCCACTTCTTTGTCAGGGCACTAACCTTCGCCTGCAGGGGCCACTTGTTATCCCCCTGATAGCTGCACTCCACTCTAGTACACACCACCGGCTCCGGACTAGTCCCAACTCTTCCACCGTTTCTCATGGGTTTCCTCTGCTTTCTAGCCAAGAGTACTCACTCAGGCTGACTGCCTCGTCTCACTCCCACACTCTGCCCCGTCACCTCAGACCGAGCTTGCTTGCCTCTCACACTGGACTCTGCATTCAGAACCCTTCCTTCCCCACCTAGGCTGCCCTGCCCCTTCCTTCCCTGCCACTGTTACCAGGGGAACCACTGCTCTACACTGGCACCTAGTGGGGAAACAGTTTATGACAGGTAACATTTTACCATCAACATTTACAATTTGCCACCATACTACTATGGCGTCTTCAGGGGGGAAAAACCGCTCCTTCACTACCAGGGGTCCGACTACCCCTTACAGGAGGATCTCCAATCCACCTGCGCCTGTTAGCTGCACGTCTGCTGATCAGATCGAAAGACATGTGCAGGCATTACCACAGACTCTCCGTCGAAGCCCACAGTAACTGCAGGAACGCAACCAATTACATACTAGTATGTCATTGGTCATGAAGGGTTTAATATATTAAGTATAATTATTATTTTATAGTAATATTAATTGTAACATTTAATATTGAGCAGAAAAAAGGTATGCTAAAATCTCCTGCTATTACACAGCATGAGCCCCCCATAGCTCCCTACATACAGTATGAGCCCACACACAATCCCCTACATACAGCATGCACCCCCACATAACTCCACATATACAGAATGAGCCCCACATGGTCCTCCTATATACAGTTAGGTCCAGAAATATTTGGACAGTGACACAATTTTCGCGAGTTGGGCTCTGCATGCCACCACATTGGATTTGAAATGAAACCTCTACAACAGAATTCAAGTGCAGATTGTAACGTTTAATTTGAAGGTTTGAACAAAAATATCTGATAGAAATTGTAGGAATTGTACACATTTCTTTACAAACACTCCACATTTTAGGAGGTCAAAAGTAATTGGACAAATAAACCAAACCCAAACAAAATATTTTTATTTTCAATATTTTGTTGTGAATCCTTTGGAGGCAATCACTGCCTTAAGTCTGGAACCCATGGACATCACCAAACGCTGGGTTTCCTCCTTCTTAATGCTTTGCCAGGCCTTTACAGCCGCAGCCTTCAGGTCTTGCTTGTTTGTGGGTCTTTCCGTCTTAAGTCTGGATTTGAGCAAGTGAAATGCATGCTCAATTGGGTTAAGATCTGGTGATTGACTTGGCCATTGCAGAATGTTCCACTTTTTTGCACTCATGAACTCCTGGGTAGCTTTGGCTGTATGCTTGGGGTCATTGTCCATCTGTACTATGAAGCGCCGTCCGATCAACTTTGCGGCATTTGGTTGAATCTGGGCTGAAAGTATATCCCGGTACACTTCAGAATTCATCCGGCTACTCTTGTCTGCTGTTATGTCATCAATAAACACAAGTGACCCAGTGCCATTGAAAGCCATGCATGCCCATGCCATCACGTTGCCTCCACCATGTTTTACAGAGGATGTGGTGTGCCTTGGATCATGTGCCGTTCCCTTTCTTCTCCAAACTTTTTTCTTCCCATCATTCTGGTACAGGTTGATCTTTGTCTCATCTGTCCATAGAATACTTTTCCAGAACTGAGCTGGCTTCATGAGGTGTTTTTCAGCAAATTTAACTCTGGCCTGTCTATTTTTGGAATTGATGAATGGTTTGCATCTAGATGTGAACCCTTTGTATTTACTTTTTATGGAGTCTTCTCTTTGCTAGAGTTGAGCGCGGTTCGCGGTTCGAGGTTCTCCAGTTCTAGGCTCGAGTGATTTTGGGGCCTGTTCTAGATCGAACTAGAACTCGAGCTTTTTGCAAAAGCTCGATAGTTCTAGAAACGTTCGAGAACGGTTCTAGCAGCAAAAAAAACAGCTAATTCCTAGCTGGCTTTCCGCTGTAATAGTGTAAGTCACTCTGTGACTCACACTATTATGACATTTCAGTGTATAGTGTGCGTGAACAGCGCCTTCAGATCACTGCTGTTTGTATAATGGCGATCGCCATTTTTTTTTTTTTCCTTGTCTTCCTTCCCTAAGCGCGCGCGTCTTGTGGGGCGGGCCAGCATGTCAGCCAATCCCAGACACACACACAGCTAAGTGGACTTTTAGCCAGAGAAGCAACGGCATGTGTGATAGGATGTCCATGTCACATGTCCCTGCATTATAAAACCGGACATTTTCCTCCAGCACGCCATTATCTGCCTTCTGCGTCCTTGGTGTCAGACATCACTGGCGCAGCTCCGTCCTAAATCCTATCGCCGATACAGCTGTATGCGCTCCATACACAGCGCTGGACAGCTTAGGGAGAGCACTTTCTATCAGTCCTTTTAAGGGCTCGTACCGGCAGGGTCAGAGCCATAGGTGACAGGTCCTGAAAACAGAGACAGCGTCTGTGTAGCTAAGGTCAGGGATTTCGTCGCTGCATTTCCCCATTAGGAGTGAATAGAAAGGCAGGCTTCCATTCCTCTACCCAGAGCCCCACAATCCTGGCACTGTACCCTCCTGTCCTCTGCACACTCCAACTCATTATAACTAAGCCATTATACTAGCAAACACTCAGTGTACCTAGTGGCATCCTAAACGTGGCTATTGGACTTTTGTGTAGTCACACTAGTGCAAAGACATTTGCAGCACCTCTGCCTGCATTGCACACTCCAACTCTTTTTAACTAAGCCATTATACTAGCAAACAGTCAGTGTACCTAGTGGCATCCTAAACGTGGCTATTGTACTTTTGTCTAGTCACACTAGTGTAAAGATATTAGCAGCACGTCTGCCTGCATTGCACACTCAAACTCTTTTTAACTAAGCCATTATACTAGCAAACAGTCAGTGTACCTAGTGGCATCCTAAACGTGGCTATTGTACTTTTGTGTAGTCACACTAGTGGAAAGACATTTGCAGCACCTCTGCCTGCATTGCACACTCAAACTCTTTTTAACTAAGCCATTATACTAGCAAACAGTCAGTGTACCTAGTGGCATCCTAAACGTGGCTATTGTACTTTTGTCTAGTCACACTAGTGCAAAGATATTTGCAGCATGTCTGCCTGCATTGCACACTCAAACTCTTTTTAACTAAGCCATTATACTAGCAAACAGTCAGTGTACCTAGTGGCATCCTAAACGTGGCTATTGGACTTTTGTGTAGTCACACTAGTGGAAAGATATTTGCAGCACGTCTGCCTGCATTGCACACTCAAACTCTTTTTAACTAAGCCATTATACTAGCAAACAGTCAGTGTACCTAGTGGCATCCTAAACGTGGCTATTGTACTTTTGTCTAGTCACACTAGTGCAAAGATATTTGCAGCACGTCTGCCTGCATTGCACACTCAAACTCTTTTTAAATAAGCCATTATACTAGCAAACAGTCAGTGTACCTAGTGGCATCCTAAACGTGGCTATTGTACTTTTGTGTAGTCACACTAGTGGAAAGATATTTGCAGCACGTCTGCCTGCATTGCACACTCAAACTCATTGTTACTAATACATTATAATACCAAAAATTGAGTAAACTTAGTGGCATACAAGAAGTGGCTGTTGTACTCCATTAATGCCCCACTGGTGCAAATCTATGTGCAGCACCTCTGCATGACACCCTCCTGCTCTGTTTTTAATAAGCTATAATGATAGCAAAAAATACTGCCATTTAGTGGCATCATAGAACTGGCTGTTGTATTCCATTAGTGCCCCACTGGTGCCAAGCTATTTCTAGCACCTCTGCATGACACCCTCCTGCTCTGTTTTTAATAAGCTATAATTATAGCAAAAAATACTGCCACTTAGTGGTATACAAAAAATGCCTGTAGGACTCCTTTATTGTGCCACTGGTGCCAAGCAATCTCAAGCACCTCTGCATCCTACACTCATGCCCATTTTGCTATGCTAATTTTATAGCAAACTCAGGGAATTCCTTGCTGCATTTGATCATTAGGAGGGATAGAAAGTGAAGCTTCTTTTACTGTCCTGGTACCCACAGAACACGGCCACTGTACCCATCTGTCCACTTTTGCCACGCTATTTAATTTAATTTGCACAAAGAGCTGACTCTTTTTCTGCCTTCCTAAAATTGTCTGGAATACTAAGTTAGTGTTCCTTTGCTGCCAAGCAAGGTACAACACATGTGCATTCTACACTCCTTTCCATTTCTGGAATGCAATTATTAACTGCAGGTAGTCCAGGCAATCTGTGACGAAGGTGCAGGCGTGGATATAATGTAGCCTGCATCCAATGATGGTTCGCTCGATGTCTGACAGCTCAACAATACCTTCTGTTTCCACTTCCAAAACAAGTGATGACCTGCCAATCACACTACCTGTTGCGGGTTAAGGAGTGGAAGTTCAGTGTGAAAAACCATGTGTGACTGCTGTCCCCACAGTCACAGAGGATGAAGAGCACGCAGATGCACTTGATGGGGCAGGCGGTGGTTGCACAGGCACGCTAGTCCGCATTGTAGCACAGTGAAATTCACATTGCGACTTATGCTTCATTTTAAGTCGTGTACAGGGTGGGCTCCCCAGTATGCAGCAAAACCAGGCAAAAGGAAAAGGACTCTAGCCAGTTGGGTTGATAAATGATTGTTTAACTTTACCAAAACAAACAATAAGAACCATGCATACAATTAAAATAATTGAACAATCTATTCTGTTGCCTACTACCTGCTAATCCCTCTGTGTAGCAGTAATTGTGTGTTTGTGCGTGTGTGTGTGTGTGTGCGAACACGACTTACCAGTGGCGCATCACAAGAGCTTCCAAGTTATCTACCTAAACATAGACAAAACACATTACCCCCCCTGAATACCCTTGTTAGCTGAAGCCTCACAGATATTGCAGATGATAACAGTGTGAATGCAAACCACACAGCTCTGCAACACAGTCATGGAAATCTTGAAAAGCAACAGTCAATGCAAACATGTGTTGCTGTCCCTCTATGATTTAAACTGTACGTGACAATTTGACAGTGCAGAGGCAGCAAGTCTTATTGTTTATATAGTCGGCCTACCCAGAACAGATATGTGTTTTGCTAATAAAACAAAGTGTTTTGTGCCCGCATTATTGTCTGGGCACAGCCTACCGTACCCGGGTACTGTGATGTCCAGTTGCCAGAAATACAGACTTTACGCTCCTCTCACGGTAAACAGTATAGACAGCACTGTAAGAATGTTGGTCTGTGGCACAGGATGCTGCTCACTGACGTTACAGTGCTCATCATCAAAGTACAACACAACTCCCCTCACAATTGAACAAAGTGTTTCCGCAGTGGCTCCTTGCTGTAACACACACCTTTAGCTTTTCATTCTGTTCATAGACAGCATCTCCAAGTCCACCCCCGAAGAGCAATTTTCTATTGCTATAGTGACCAAAGGCAGATCCAAAAAAACAGCAGCCCCTTGTGTGTAGTCTGCAACAATGCATGCAATGAACGGCAAATAAGCATATTGCGTTGACAGTTGCTAAAGCTGAGCAATACACCTTCACGCTGTCAATTCATATCCATGTGATACTTCATGGAGGAAGTACTCAAAAGTGTGAGTTTTTGCCTTCTACTTACAGATTGTTGACAAATCTTACAGATTCCATGACTTGGGTGATCCTTTGCGATGTCCAAAAATTCACAGGCTAGGAAAGGCTTACAGCCCATGCGACCTGCATAGCCAACACGACATCTGCTCAGAGTCAAAGTTGTGGTCCAGGATTCAGTTGTTGACGTGCTTCCAGTACTTTGTCTCTGGCCAGGAAGACGCAACGTAACCTCGTCGTCAGTAGCATCCTCCTCCACCTCCTCTGCTGACCTCATCGACTGGCTGACTTTGGTTTGACAGTAAGTGTTGTCTCCAACCTCATCAATAACCCTGTGTGTTTTCATTCCCCTCGTCCTGAGTCCTCCGAGACAACCTCTTCCTGCCCTGACCGAATAGTAAAGTTGTCCTTCCAATCAGGTATCTGTGCTCCTCATCATGTTCCCCATTGTCTCCACCAGGAGGATTTACTATTTGGAAATGAGGGTGTAGATTAGGCTCAACACCTTCTTCATCGGGGCCTGGATCCCAGTCACAAAGCTTCAGGCTATCTGCGCAGATCATTTCCCCTGTCTCATGGAACTCGCTACCTCAACACGTTAGATTATCTGCTACACACGCAAGCTTCAAACTGAATCTGAAAACTCATCTGTTCAGAAATGACTATAACCTTCAATGACACCACCACCATACGTACTTGACGCTCAACCTAAACAACTCCTACTGTCTCCTCCCAAAAATCCTTTAGAATGTAATCCCGCAAGGGCAGGGCCCTCTTCCCTCTGTACCAGTCTGTCTATAGTTACTTGTATATGTATTCTGTATGTAACCCCCTTCTGATGTACAGCACCATGGAATCAATGGTGCTCTATAAATCAATAATGATAAAAATAATAATAACTTCCTTGTCTGTACTCATTGCAGCTTTGGAGCAGACCTCTGATTCCCAGGCTATAGTGCGACTGAACAGCTATGCAAACTCAACCATCTCTGTCACCCCATACTCAGCAGGGCTGGTGGAAACTTGAGAGCTGTTAGGAAGCAAGTGCGATTGGATTGACACCACAGAGGAATGGAGTATTTGGGATCTTGAAATTGGGGTGGAGGAGAGGCCACTTTATGGAGCAATTCAGATCCATTGAAGCAGCTGCTGATTTGGCCTCATCTACATTTGTTAGCGATGGTCGTGTCCATGAAAAAAGGGATCATATCAGATTATCCATGGGAAGAAGTACACCTGTTCTTTTGGATGTTATTTGTTGTTACAAAACGGTGACGCCTTAAACGTAAGCAGCCTGCTGCGGTTTCAGTTGCGCCCAGGCATCAGCTGCCATTTAGGCCTGTGCCTCGGGTTGTCCAGCTGGCTGCTTTCTCCTCCACGTGTAAGTGTGGAGAGGCAGCTAGTGCGCATGCGTGTGACGAATTACCCCAGCCGCAGCCTAACTCCAGTGTTTCGCCTAGTGAGTATGCTCAGCCTGACTGTGCCATTCCTGAGGCTAAGTCTTCATTTCGGGCTACAGCGCATGCTCCCACACTTAGTGCGAAAAGCCTCTTTGCACAGGTACTTGCACTCCGTGACGGGTCTAAGTCCTGTGTTGTGCATAGACACCATGCTAAAGCTGATAGTCTTTTTTCAGAGACTGTATTTCATGCAACTGACTATGGTCAGGCACTTACTGCATCAGAAACTAGGTCCGGTAATGAACTCTTTGGCCCTGCCCATGATGTGGGGGGCCCATTTAGACCACAGGGCATCAGGTGTCCTGACGATGTGGCCAGGCCACTCCCAAATGGCTTGCAGAGGCCCGCCCCTATGACTTGTCACCTCATTATTGATGGTCAGACGATGACTGGTGAGGTGTTTGGGTCATGACAGCCATGAGGTCATCATTGAAGTTGCGGTTCCAAATAGGACGCTAGTTATGCCACTCATGACGTGTCACTCTGCTTTTGTCTCCAGGAGGTGCATTGTGGTCCACCCTGGTTTGGGGCGGACCCAGGTTATAGAAGGTGCTGGAGACAACAAGGAGGTGCGCAGTCTTCTATTATGCTCCGAAAGAGCACACCTCCATGTGTTGAACCCATTGTGGCTTTAGGCCAGAGGTAGGCAGGGATAGGGCGTTGATGCAGGCCGCCACCACAGTTGGTAACGCAGAACGGTTAAGACCAGCTCCTGTCCTACAAGTCCTGCTTGTGCAGCCCAGTGGCATTAACAGGCCTGCTGCTGCTGATGCGCCTGCTGTTCACAGGTGTGGCCCCAATGCACACGGTCAGCGTACTGAATGGCCCCTGTGATGTTAACAGGGAGTTCCTGGGCTGGGTGGGCGTGTGGACCCTGTGACGCTAACAGGGCTCCCAGTCTCAAGATCCGAGTGGCGTCTAACTTGGTTCAGGCTACTATTAGTTTCATAGCCACACAGCTCTGTATCCTCCACCGAACCTTCCAGTTGCCAACCTCTCCTTTTCCATCTGGGAGCACGGTGGACATTGACTGCTGATGGGGATATATACCTTTATCTTTCTTTTCTTATTAATTTTCGTTATATAGCGGTAACATAGTATACACCACCTTATCCAAATATGCCAGTCCCACCGTAACAGATAGTGTTTCTTCATCAAATGTTACTTTTGCTTAACCACCAAACCCACGGACCAAAACTTTTTTCCCCTTTCCAACACACCTGTTCCCCTTTTCACCCGCATCTGTCCTTTTTAAACTCATTTTGTATATGACCAAAAGTGCAACTCTGCAGGGACACCGTACTCAATGGCATCTCAGCACAGCAGCCAGCCCTCGGTCCCTCAGATGTGGACAAGTAAGACCATTTCCTCCTATCGATGAAAAAGCATTGAGATTCACTCTGTGCACCCTGGTGTTTAGTGGAAAAGCAGATCGAAGATTGCGTAACACCTTCTGCTGATACTCCTGCATACGTGCGTCCCTTTCTATGGCAGGAGTTATTTTGCAAAATTTTGTGTTGTACCAGGGATCTAACAGTGTGGCAACCCAGTAGTTAGCATGACTTGGAATTCGTACAATCCGAGGGTCATGTTGTAGGTAGTGCAGCAAGAAGACGCTCATGTGTCTTGTGCATCCAGGAGGACCAAGTCCTTGGTGTGTTGGTGGCAGAGAGGTGAGAATCGTGCCTCCTTCCTCTGCCCTCTCCCCCCAACCTCGCACAACCGAAATGTGAGCAAGCTCTCACTCATCTGCTGAGTCTTCCATGCCCATCGCAAGTTCGTCCTCCATTTATTCATGGCTCCTGCACCTTCCTCAACAATTTTTGCTGATACTATGCACCCTTGTTAATCCCTATCCCCCACCATAACTGCTGCCTAGGTGCCGCTTACCGTATGGACCTTGTAGATCTTATTATCCCTTCTGCATATGACTCCTCCTGTACTTCCTCACCTTCCTCTTGGACCAATACCTGACTCCGAATAATGCTTACAGTGTGCTCCATCATGTAGGTGACCAGAATTGTCACGCTGAGAATGGCATTGCCAGTGCTAAACATCTTCGTCGACATTTGGAAACTGTGTAGAAGGGTGCATAGGTCCTTGATCTGACACCTCTCCAGCAACGTGATCTGCACCACCTCTGGATCAAGTTAGCCCAGGGTATACGTCATACCGTATTTCAGCAGGGCTATGCGGTGCTGCCACAGACGCTGCAACATGTGCAGATTCCAATTCCTGCGTGTCGGAACATCGCATTTCCGGCGTTTAACTGCCAGACCCTAAGACTTCCGGAGCGATGAAAGTTATTGAGCTGCTGGGTGCGAAGGATGAAAGTGACCACATAGCAGCGTGCCCGCTGCACAAGGCCATGTAGGCCGGGATGGTATTTTAAAAATTGCTGGAGAATCAGATTCAACACGTGAGCCATACAAGGCCCGTGTGTCACATTGCCCTGACGAAGGGCCGCAGACAGGTTTGCATCATTGCCGCACACGGCTTTTAAGTCACCAACGTAGTCCACTCAATCAATTTGTACTCTGGTCCCAATGGGAAGACACCACACCCTTTTTTAGACCCCTCCTGTCTGCAGACCACTGCCAGACAAAGCTATGAACCTCTTGTTACTGTTACCCCCAGTTCAGTTTTATGAGTTTGTGTGCTTGTTACCTGACTACTTTTCCTGCTTGCTGTTTATGTACCTCGTTGGCCGATCCGCATTTCACCTCTGCTTGTTTTCTGATTAAGTCCTGGCCATCCCATTCTGTTCCTCTTCCTCAATTAATGTTTTTGAACCTGCATGACTACTATTCTCTGGAACTGCAGCCTTCCACAGGTATTGATCAACGTGGGCCCTGTGTAATTCCAAATCACTGTATAGGGGTTAAAGGGTTTCAGGGTTCTGGGTGTCCAGCTTGGTGAGTGGCTTGCCTCTAGCCTATCCTTTACAGCCCATCTGAGTGTGTCGATCCAGGCAGGCGTTACACCGTGCCCTCTGCAGAAGGCCATGTAGGCAGGGATAGTGTTTTAAAAATTGCTGGACAACCAGGTTCAACACGTGAGCCATACAAGGCACGTGTGTCACATTGCCCTGAAGAAGGGTCGCAGACTGGTTTGCATCATTGTTGCACCCGACCTTCCCTGACTGTTGGTTGACTGTAGACAACCATTGATGAAACTCGGTCTCACTCTCCAGAGCTAACCGTCCACAATTCCTCAGCGGTGTCTCACATTTCCCCTACATTTCAAAGTAAACATTTGACCGCATGATGGCCTTGAGCTCTGCTGCCAGCATAGTAAGGAGGTGTGTGGGATTCCTTGGGCGCAGTTACAAGGAAGGGTGGCCTGACCACACAGGGTTTGGGCCGAGGTGGAGGACCCACACGAGGTTGAGGAGGCAGAAGCAGTGGAGGAACTTGTACATACAGAGGAAGGATTGACACACAAGTCGTGGGGACGGCAAGACTTGTACAGCAAACCCTTCTCCATCTCTCACCATAGTTACCCAGTGGCCAGTCAGCAACATGTAACTCCCCTGTCCATGCTTACTGGTCCAAGTATCTGTGTTGAAATGCACCCTGTCACACACAGAGTTTCTCAAGGAATCGGTGAGGTTGTGTGGGACCTACTGTGGTAGCGCGGGCAAGCCTTTTTTGGAGAAGGAGTGACGACTGGCCATCGGCTCTTGGGGCACTGCAATGGGCATAAGGTCTCGGAAATCCTCGGTCTCAAAAGGGTGTAAAGGCAGCCTTTCTGTTGCCAACAAGTTGCAGATGATGAAACTCAACCTCTTAGGCATGTCATGCCCTTCGAAAATCATGTAAAACATAGCGAGGGGACTCCAACCACAGTCTCCCTCGTTTCCACTAATTGGGCCACACACACCCCACTTGACTGGCATCAGTTGACCCCCATTTTCAAGATGAAAAAGATGCTTTGCATGAAGCACTCTCAAAAATACGCGTGCCTTTGCCGTCCCCTGGCTGACCCAGGGGAAGAAAAGTCCTCTGAGAGCCATGACTTGTTCATCTTGGTTCTTTTAGAAACACAGCGAGGGGACTCCAACCACAGTCTCCCTCGTTTCCACTAATTGGACCACACACACCCCACTTGACTGGCATCAGTTGACCCCCATTTTCAAGATGAAAAAGATGCTTTGCATGAAGCACTCTCAAAAATACGCGTGCCTTTGCCGTCCCCTGGCTGACCCAGGGGAAGAAAAGTCCTCTGAGAGCCGTGACTTGTTCATCTTGGTTCTTTTAGAAACACAGCGAGGGGACTCCAACCACAGTCTCCCTCGTTGCCACTAACTGGGCCACACACACCCCACTTGACTGGCATCGGTTGAGCCCCCTTTTGAAAAAGAAAAAGATGCTTTGCATGAAGCACTCTCAAAAATACGCGTGCCTTTCGCCTCCCCTGGCTGACCCAGGGGAAGAAAAGTCCTCTGAGAGCCATGTCCACATTGTCAGTGGACAGACGCGTGTGCTTATCTGCCAGCAGACCCCCAGCAGCACTGAAGACAGGTTCCGAGAGAACGCAGGCTGCAGGACACGACAAGATCCCCAAGGCGTACGTGGCAATCTCAGGCAATTTATCCAGATTGGAAGCTTAAAATGAGCAGGGCTCAAGTTGCACAGTAATGGCATCGATGTTTCCTTGCATATACTCATATATCTGTGTGTCCTCCTCTTTTTCCTTGTCCAGCTCTTTTGTTTTCGCATGAGTATATGTCCTTGTCACTTTCCCATGTGTTTGTGTTGTGTTGTGAGTTGTTTGTCACCTTTTGGACACCTTTGAGGGTGTTTTCTAGGTGTTTTTATGTGTTTGTGAATGCCTGCCATTGTTTCCTATGCGGTTCGAGTTCGGTTCGTCGAACGTTCGACGAGCCGAACTCGAACGGGACCTCTGTTCGGCGAACCGATCTCGAGCCGAACCGGGACCGGTTCGCTCATCTCTACTCTTTACTGTTGACTTAGAGACAGATACACCTACTTCACTGAGTGTGTTCTGGACTTCAGTTGATGTTGTGAACGGGTTCTTCTTCATTAAAGAAAGTATGCGGCGATCATCCACCACTGTTGTCATCCGTGGACGCCCAGGCCTTTTTGAGTTCCCAAGCTCACCAGTCAATTCCTTTTTTCTCAGAATGTACCCGACTGTTGATTTTGCTACTTCAAGCATGTCTGCTATCTCTCTGATGGATTTTTTCTTTTTTTTCAGCCTCAGGATGTTCTGCTTCACCTCAATTGTGAGTTCCTTAGACCGCATGTTGTCTGGTCACAGCAACAGCTTCCAAATGCAAAACCACACACCTGTAATCAACCCCAGACCTTTTAACTACTTCATTGATTACAGGTTAACGAGGGAGATGCCTTCAGAGTTAATTGCAGCCCTTAGAGTCCCTTGTCCAATTACTTTTGGTCCCTTGAAAAAGAGGAGGCTATGCATTACAGAGCTATGATTCCTAAACCCTTTCTCCGATTTGGATGTGAAAACTCTCATATTGCAGCTGGGAGTGTGCACTTTCAGCCCATATTATATATATAATTGTATTTCTGAACATGTTTTTGTAAACAACTAAAATAACAAAACTTGTGTCACTGTCCAAATATTTCTGGCCCTGACTGTACATTATGAGCCCCACATTGCACCTTATATAGTGTATGAGATCACACATAGTCCCCTATGTATAGTATTGCTCACAAATAACCTTCGTATATTCAGTATGAGCCCCACATAACCCACTCTATAGAGTATAAGCCACCACATAGCCTCCTATATACATAATGAGCCCCACATTGCAACCTACATACATTTCTGGCCCCCACATAGCCTTCTATATACATTTCTGAGCCCCCGAATAGCCCCCTACCCACAGTGCGAGCTCTGACATAGCCTACTATATACATTATGAACCCCCAAATAGCCTTCTATATACTGTATATTTGACCCCCATATGTCCTTCTATATATGTTTTTGAGCCCCCACATAGTCCCCTATGTACATTTATGAACCACTATATGTCCTCTTATATAAATTTATGAGTCTCCACATAGCCCCTATATACAGTATGATCCCCCACATGGCCTCCTATGTGCATTTCTGAGCTCTCACATAGCCCCTATATACAGTATGAACCCCCACAAAGCTCCCTATATACATGGAAACATCCCATACGCATGAAAAAACACCCCATGCTTACCTCACTCCTGTTTCTCGAGCGCTCTGCTTCGGTCTCTAGTGCACTGACATGCCGCACAGCAAATTCAATGATGTGATGTCATTGCGTCTGCTGTCCCACAAGCTGATTGGTGGAAGACAAGGCCAGTGGAACCATCCTCCACCAATGTATTTTCTACTGTCTGCATCCTGTGGATGGAGATAGTGGGGATATTGGGAAGCGAGCGGTCAGTTGGCAGCGGGGGAGGCCATGGTATGATCTGTGGTCCACTGTTTTTAGCCTTCCAGCTGTCTCAGTCCTCGGGCCAGACTGGAACAGCCAGATGGCCGGATGGGGCCCACGGGCTACACTTTGCCCAACCTGCTGTAGAGTGTTTTTGCGACTTATGTAGACTCACTTGCTAAACAGCCAGAGGACTTAACCTTAAGGCCCACAAGTTATCAAGTAAGATATTACAGATATGTTTTTTAAAAGATGCCACTTTGTCTTCAGCTCTGGTTTACACCAATAACTTTGGCCAAGTATTGCATAGAAGTTAGCTCATTCTATATATATATATTATTATTATTATTTATTATTATAGCGCCATTTATTCCATGGCGCTTTACAAGTGAAAGAGGGTATACGTACAACAATCATTAACAGTACAAGACAGACTGGTATAGGAGGAGAGAGGACCCTGCCCGCGAGGGCTCACAGTCTACAGGGAATGGGTGATGGTACAATAGGTGAGGACAGAGCTGGTTGCGCAGTGGTCTACTGGACTGAGGGCTATTGTAGGTTGTAGGCTTGGTGGAAGAGGTGGGTCTTGAGGTTCCTCTTGAAGCTTTCCACGGTAGGTGAGAGTCTGATGTGCTGAGGTAGAGCATTCCAGAGTATGGGGGATGCACGGGAGAAATCTTGTATGCGATTGTGGGAAGAGGAGATAAGAGAGGAGCAGAGAAGGAGATCTTGTGAGGATCTGAGGTTGCGTGCAGGTAGGTACCGGGAGACTAGGTCACAGGTGTAGGGGGGAGACAGGTTGTGCATGGCTTTGTATGTCATTGTTAATGTTTTGAACTGGAGTCGTTGGGTGATGGGAAGCCAGTGAAGGGATTGGCAGAGTGGCGAGGCTGGGGAGTAGCAAGGGGGGAGAGGTGGATTAGGCGAGCCGCAGAGTTTAGGATAGATTGGAGGGGTGCAAGAGTGTTGGAAGGGAGGCCAGAGAGCAGGAGGTTGCAGTAGTCGAGGCGGGAGAGGATGAGGGCATGCACTAATGTTTTTGCTGATTCTTGGTTAAGGAAAGCACGGATCGAGGAGATATATAAAAGCTTCTTCTCATCTTCTCAGTTCAGGAGAGCTTTGCCCTCCAGCCTCCAGATGTCCTAATTTCTGCTGTAATATCGCTCAAAATTGGCAATTTGGACTAGTAGCATCATCACGCAACATTTTCCCTCAGAACTGAATGGTGTGCTCTCTATGTAGCATTTTGAGTAAGCTTTGCCTCTGCAGCATCAAAAGCGCAGTCGCAGTGAAGCTGGCCAGAATTGGGAGCAAACGTCACGCTTTAGCGATAACATACAACTTTAGTGCAGAACTTACAAGCTCAATAAAAAAACAGCTTGTAAGCTCTGTACATGATCGGCCACCAATACTGGGCTGCAGCGGTGGCCGGTCACCTAGGCAATGAGCTGTAAATAATAAAATAATAAAATTAGTGTTATTTTGAGAACAGAGGGGAATTCTAAAACCAAATAAATTGTAAAGATTTTTTTTAATTTTATTTTTTTAAACACTTCAATTTACCCTTATATGATGACAGGAACACCCTTTAAAATGGAATAAAAATATTTTACTTTTTCTAATCAAACAGTACTTTTTCCATAAGTCGGCGACTAAAGTTTTCATTCCCCTTGATGGCAAAGGGCATTAAAGAGCTTGATAAGGTTGCTGCGCCAATCCTGGCTGCTTCTTGACATAGACTTGCTGAGTTCTGCCTGGTAAGCAGATCAGAGGAAAGATTCTCTTACGTGAATTGCAGGATACCAGCGCAGTCACTGCAGGATGGAGCTCCTTATTTGTATGTATCACCGTCTGAATCAGTCTCGTAAAACCAACAAACACTGAATAAATCTATAAATCCAGAACCAGGGATATAATTACGGTACGCTGAGGTCGGAGAATGCACTGGCACCTCGGTAAAGATTGTGGCTCATTCTGTGCGTACCTGTGCAAGGCCTATGTCAGGATTCCTTGCACGCATTTCTGTGCACATATGTGCATGTGTGTGTACATGCATGACCTGGGGACTCCTGGCCTCTTTGTCTTGGGCACACAATACTTGTGCAAACACAGTGCTCTTGGAGAGGGAGGCGGTAGGCTGTGTGATGATTAATTGCTGCGGCTCTGTGTGTTGGCTGGGGTGGGGGCGGCAGAGATAGGATTCAAAAGAGAATTCCAAATATTTAAATTGCTAATGATGTTGCACATTGGCTCCATGTGTCCTGTACTTCTAACTCCGGCGCAGACCTACAAAGGTGCGGGGGTGGAGGCCTCGGGAAAAATTATGATTATAATTCAAAGGGAGTGGGCCTAAATTTATGCAGGCAATAAGGCACCACAATCCCAAATCGTCATCGGTTGATCTCACCAAAGCTAAAAAATGTTGTATCTTTTTGTTCTATTTGATAAAAGAAGATTCAGCTTTTAGAATGAAATGTAGTAAAGCGACATCTGTAAACTATGCAACATAAGGAGCGTAAAACTCCAGGTTGATGTCATCAATGTCGGGGAGATGCTTCTCAGATATGATGGATAAAGAAGGGAATTTACAAATCTTTAGAAATAAATTAATACAGGTTCCGCTTTGCTCAACTACAGTGCAAATAAAGTGCAAATATATAGCATTGTAACCACTGATAATGGGAGTGAATAACAGACTAGGTAGGAAATATTAATATGTTCTTGTAAACTTTGGATAGGTTTTAAGTGACTTTGACATCCAGTCTTGTGTCGTGTTTCCATTATGCTATTAATTGTAAAGAAGAAACCTTGGCACTCACCAATCACCAATCTGCTTAAAAGCATTTCCTTTATTTCATCTGCAAAACTAGATAGGTGGGAAGGGGGATACGGGATGGCGGACGGACAATGGTGGTCATTTTGTGCGAGCACTCGCACTTAGACAGTACCTGGTCAGGTCAGGACCTGTCGAAGCGCGAGTGCTCATGCGAAACGTCCACCATCATCCATCCACCACCACATATCCCCCTTCCCACCTATCCAGGAATAATTTAAAGCAGATTGGCAAGTGCCAACCTTTCTTCTTTGCGATTGTGAAGTTTGGATGTGCCTACTGTCGGTTTGAGAACCACTACGGCTTTGCCCCGATTCCAGGGTCCCGTCGATGTCTGTACAATTGGCTGCAGAAGTAGGTCTCTAGTGCCGGACTTTCTATATGTTGGTGTTTCCATTATGTATTGGTTAATACCTATTAAAAGTGCTTCAAGAAAGGAGAAACAGTAACCTGCTGAGAGGCCTATGGACAACCAAGGCTCATTGATGGCTAGAATAGTTTACTCAATAACACTGAAGAGCTATTGTAACACATATTCCTAAAAAAAACTAAAGCAAGCTTTGATGGAAAGTGCATCAATGTGTGCTCCATACGAGAAGTGTATCTTTAGAGCAGTCAAAGTGCCCATACTGACTCCCTTCCACCACTGATAGTGCCCACAATGGGCAAATGCTCATCAGCCCTGGATTATGTAATGGAAGAAGAAGGCATGGTCTGGAGAATCATGTCTTCTTTAACATCATGTGGATGTGTGTGTGTGTGTATGTGTGTGTGTGTGTGTGTGTGTATGTGTGTGTGTGTGTGTATGTGTGTGTGTATGTGTGTGTGTGTGTGTGTGTGTGTGTGTGTATGTGTGTGTGTATGTGTGTGTGTATGTGTGTGTGTGTGTGTATGTGTGTGTGTGTGTGGTGTGTATGTGTGTGTGGTGTGTGTGTGTGTATGTGTGTGTGTATGTGTATGTGTGTGTGTGTGTGGTGTGTATGTGTGTGTGTGTGTATGTGTGTGTGTGGTGTGTATGTGTGTGTGTGTACATTGCTTTCCTGGGGAAGAGTTGGCATGTGAATGGCAGCGCCGCAGAGGCAGTGAGATGCTCAAGGCAATATTGTGCTGGGAAATCTTGGGTCCTGGTATCAGTGTAACTGATATTTTGCCACATACCACCAACCAAAATATTGTTGCTTCTTGCCTCTTTCAAGGGGGTAAGGCACCTTGCTATACTGCAAAGGTTGCTGAGGAATGGTTTACAAATCATGACAATGGAGATGACTTGGCCCCAAATTTCCCCAGATTTTAATCTAATCTAGCATCTATGCAATATGTGGAAAACATCTGATTGCTTGAGGCCTCATCTCAAAACTTATAGGACTTAAACGATCTGCTGCGAACATCTTCGTGTAAGATACCGGAGGTCACCTTCAGAGGTCTGGGGTGTCCTTGTCTCCAGTTTTCTCTTGGCCCCAGTGGTTAAATAACTCCATTTTTGTTTTCTTTATGAAAGTGTCTGAATAATCAGATGGACACTGAAATATAGCAAGCTACATTTCTGTGCCCATCTCAAAACAACTTTCAGTTTCAGTAAAATAAAAAATGTGACGGAGTTCACCTGAACTCTATTCACATCATTTCAGTCTATGGCCCTCTAGGGGGGGGTTGATCTTAAGCCATCGAAAGCCAATTTTTAGGACGATTTAGCTACAACCCCCACATGCATTGCAGTAACACAGTGTGAACATAGCCTTAGGAAACATTATTTTTCTTTGTATCCAATTGTTAGATGTCAGATTCCCATATTGACATGTTATCAGCTGTCCAAAAGTCCATATTCATTTTATTAAACCAAAGAGATTGCCATAAATCTCGATCTTGTGAAATCGATGGGATTTGCTGTGAAATGTCCACATATTTATGGCCTTCTTACCACTTTTGTCAAGAAAGAGACTAAAGGGTGCTTTACACGCTGCGACATCGCTAACAATATATCGTCGGGGTCACGTCGTTAGTGACGCACATCTGGCGCCTTTAGTGACATCGCAGCGTGTGACACCAATGAGCGATGATCAACGAGCGCAAAAACATGAAAAATCGTTGCTTGTTGACACGTCGTTCATTTCCTTAATATCGTTGCTGCTGCAGGTACGTTGTTGTTCGTCGTTCCTGTGGCAGCACACATCGCTATGTGTGACACCGCAGGAACGACGAACATCTCCTTACCTGCGTCCACCGGCAATGAGGAGGTGGGCGGCATGTTCCGGCCGCTCATCTCTGCCCCTCCTCTTCTATTGGACAGCTGCCATGTGACGTTGCTGTGACGCCGCACGAACCGCCCCCTTAGAAAAGAGGTGGATTACCGGCCAGAGCAACGTCGCAGGGAAGGTAAGTCCGTGTAATGGGTGTTAGTGATGTTGTGCGCCACGGGCAGCAATTTTCCCGTGTCGCACAACCGACGGGGGCGGGTACGCTCGCTAGCGATATCGGTACCGATATCGCAGCGTGTAAAGTACCCTTAAAACTGGTGATATGCATGAAATGGCTGTAAAGTAATTATAACAGAGGAAGAAGGATAAGTAGTGGTTTATCTCCCCAGTAAAGCAAGGATTGGGCATGTTGATAGCTAAAGTCTTTAATAGTGATGAGCGAGCACTAAAGTGCTTGAGTGCTTGTTACTTGAAGCGGGTCCGAGTATCGCACCCCCGGGTCTCATCATCACCCGATAATGCTATGCGGCTGGCCAATTACAGTAATACCAGGGGCCAACATGGCTATGGCATTACTGTGTTTTGCAGACAATCTGCGTATGTTGAGTGGCTGAAAAATAGCTGAGAAACTTGAGCATGGCACTAGATCACCCACTCAACCGTGCCCGAGCACCCCGATGCTCTACTGAGTATTGAGCAGTGCCGAACATGCTCACTCATCACTAGTGTCTAATCTTTCTTTCCACAAATTCCTACTGTTGAAGGAGAGTAAGGAGGTTCATATATAGAAATAAGACTATAATCATGACCAACTTAAGAATTTATTGCAGGATGTCCAATGTATCTATTGGTTATATTGAGATAAGACTAAATTCACATCATTTTTGATGCACTTTTGATAATGTATACAGTATGTCAGAAACCCACCCAACAAAAACACAGCCATAGTCTTTAATAACTAAATGCATCTATTTGTTATTCATTGGCCCAGTATACATCAGTAGGATATTAAAGCCCTAACTGTATATACTTAAATACTCATTTTCTATATGAGAGTAAGAATTCAAAAGGGCTCCTTGCGGAAAGAAAAAAATAATACTCCAAATATCTTGATAGCCCCTAGAGGTAATAAAGCAATTAAGTCTAGATTTACTCAGTGGCTCTAAGGCTCTGGACATATTTTAGGCATCATTTAATCTATCTGAGATTTAGTGATGAAGTTATCATCTGATCATATAGACTTGATGTACGGATGAGCCTAACCTGTCTTGTTCTGCATTTAACCTTGACATGAATATTTAATATTAAAATGTGCTTTTTAAGCCTTTTCTGTCTCATTAATATGCAATGACACAGGTAATCTTCTCTAGGTAGAAGCTGTGGATCCAAGGGAACTGGAACAATCAAAACTTAAATGTTTATGTATTTTGCTTGACCATAATCCAGTTTTATTGTTTTTAAATTGTTTTATAGTTTTTAGAACTCCTATTAATTCTAAATTTATTCACTTGCTGTTTGAGATCTGAATATCTCTCGTTAAATCCCATTTTAAACCATGTTTTCATTTCCAAATTGCAAAGATCTTGTAGCTTAAAGGGAACCTGTCAGGTGCAATACGCGCCCAGAAGGAAGAGCAGTTCTGGGTGTATATTAGTAATCCCTGCCTAACTGTCCCTGTATACACTAGTATAGATAAAGAGATCTTTAGAAAAAGATGTTAGTTCCCAAGACAGTCGCCCCTCATTAGCATGTTAGTATGCCCCTTTGGGTGTGCTAACATGCTAATGAAGACACAGAATCAGAGGATGATCTCACTCACCTCTACGCCGCCATTGCGTCTGACGGGGGATTTCTGCTTAGTGCGCATGACCCCAGAGTTTGGGTCATGCACACTATGAAGCCGGGTGTTACCGAGGGACTGGCTGATTAGGATAAGGTGGTATATATCCCAATCACCAGTCGGGGCCCACCGTGCTCCAGATGACAAAGGAGCTGCTGGCACCCCAAAAGTTAGATGGAGAATACAGAGCTGGGTAGCTCTGAAATAATAGGGGCCCGATCCAAGTTTAATAGCACTTGGATAAGGAGACTGTGAACCCTGTTACCGTCACAGGGTCACCTAACCCAGCCCAGGAATTCCCTATTCACGCCACAGGGGTCCTGGAATACGCTGTCCGTGCGCGTAGGCGGCACAACAAGACAGTGGGCGCAGCAGCCGCAGCCCAGTTGACTCCACTGGGCTGCACTAGCAGAACTGAACGGTAGGAGATGGAAGCCCAACGCCTGACCCTAGCATGTTGAGCCACGGGTGTCTTCGCATGACAAGCACCGGCCGGCTAACCCAGCCTACCGCTTCCAATCTAAGGCTTATGCCGCAATGAGGCTCTAACATGGAGGTGTGCTCTGTCTGAGCATAGGTGAAGACTACACGCCTCCATGTTGTCTCCAGCCCCTTTTATAACTTAGGTCTGCCCCCAAACCCAGGGTGGACCAAAAGGGCACCTCCAGGAGCCAATAGCGGAGTGCCACGTCATCAGTGACATCACCAGCGGCCTATCTGACACTGCCACGTCCCTGATGACCTTATGGCAGCCACGCCCAAAACACCTCACCAGTCATCGTCTGACCACCAATGGTGGGGTGCCAGGTCATAGGGGCGAGCCTACGAGAGCCAGTCTGGAGTGGCCACATCATCAGGACACCTGATGCCCTCTGGCCTATCAGGGCCTGCCACCTCACGGACATGGCCACTGAAGTCTTTCCCGGACTTAGCCTCCAATGCACCAAGTGCCTGAGCATGCTCAGTAGCCTGAACCACAGACTTTGTCTCAGAAATTAAACTATCAGGCTGAGCATGCTCAGTAGCCACAACACAGAACTTAGCCACAGAACGCAGTCCAAGTACCTGTGCAAAAAGGCTTTTTGCACTAAGTGTAGGAGCATGCTCAGTAGGTTGAACTGAGGACTTAGCTTCAGAAATAAGACTATCAGGCTGAGCATGCTAACTAGGCGAAACACTGGACTTAGGCTCTGGATGAGGAAAATCGATACTCGCATGCGCCTCAGCCGCCTCTCCACACTTAAACGTGGAGGAATAGGTAGCCACCTGGATGACCCGAGGCACAGACAAAAATAGCGGCCAGCGCCTGGACGTAGCAGGAACCACAGCAGGCTGCTTGTGGCTATGGCGATGCTGATTCGTAACACCGGGTGTACGCGTCCTGGCTTCAAACTGAAGTAGTGCGCATGACCCAAACTTCGAGATCATGTGCACTGAGCCGAAATCCAGCGATGGTGACGGAGAGGTGAGTGAGATCATCCTGTGACGCTGCGCATTCATTAGCATGATAGCATGACCACAGGGACATACTAACATGCTAATGAGGGGCGACTGGGCAGGGAACTAACGCCCAGGGGACTACTGCTCTCGCTCATTAGCATACAGTAAAAGATCTTTAGAAATACTTTTTCTAAAGATTTCTTTATCTATGCTAGAGTACACAGGGACGGTTAGGCAGGGATTAGTAATATGCACCCAGAACTGCTCGTGGTTTTGGGTGCATATTGGACCTGACAGGTTGTCTTTAATATGAAGTATCTGGACCTCCAAGTCTTTCCTATAATTGCATTGCTCTTAAAGATGGTTGCTCAGGACTGATATATTGATGAACTATATATGGATCGATACACAGTACCAGTCAAAAGTTTGGACATGGCTATCCAGGCAATGGTTTTCCTTATTCTTATTGAAATGTACACTGTGGTCTGAAGAGTCAAAATTGTCTTTGAGGAATACAGAAAAGGTAAGTGGATAGTTTCTAAGCGTGTGGTACCCACCATGAAGCATGGAGGGGGAGGTGTGACGTTGTGGGGGTATTTAGCTGGTAACGTTCGTCTATTTCAAATTCAAGGCCCACTTTACCCTGCATGGCTAGGCTACCACAGTGATATGTGACGACATGCCCTCCCGTCTGGTTTGACCCAAACACACCTGCAAGTAAGGGCTATCTGACCAAGAAGGAGAGAAGTGTAGTGCTGCCTAAGATGACAAGGCCTTCACAAATAACCAAACACAACTGAAGATGGTTTTGGATAAGTTGCAGCACAGAATGAAAGTAAAGAGGCCAACAAGTGCTCAGCACCTCTTGAAACTCCTTCAAGACTGTTGAAAAGTAATTCCAGAAGACAACCTGATGAAGGTGATTGCCAAAATGCCAACCGTATGTAAAGCTATCATCAGAAAAATTCAGCTTTATTTCAAATGTGTTTCTTTCCTTCTTGTTTCCATATTTGTTCCTTTATGGTGTAGCTGTCTTGAGTCTGAATCTACAATGTGCACATTCCAATAAGGACAAGGAAAACCCTTACATGAACGGGGTGTACAAACGTTTTTACTAATACTGTATAGAAATAAATCAAAAGAGGGCCACTTGATGAATAAAGGCAACAACTCTACAATTGAATATAACCAAGAAAAAAGAGTCTTTCAGTTTGCCAGGTAGCAAATATACCCACACAAGCCATATTATGAAAATATATATAAATATTTATTATAGAGGCTGTAGGGGAAAACAATACATAGGCATACATATATAAACATAGGACCAAGGGAATTAGTGCTGGAGGGGAAAACCCCACGTGTCCCAAGCATTCATTCAGGAGAACAAGTCTCTACTGAGTAACGGCAGACATACCATAGTAGAGTGACACCAGGCAGACACAGCTCAAAAAGAGTAGAAAAGGCCAAGAAGGCATAAACAGTTGTTGGCAAAAGCCGAGCAAACCTACCAGGAGGATATGACGCCGAGGGCCAGGGTAACACGTGGGGACCAAACGTCACGTTTGGTCCCCACGTGTTACCCTGGCCCTCGGCGTCATATCCTCCTGGTAGGTTTGCTCGGCTTTTGCCAACAACTGTTTATGCCTTCTTGGCCTTTTCTACTCTTTTTGAGCTGTGTCTGCCTGGTGTCACTCTACTATGGTATTGTGGCGCCCCTGACCTGGTCAGGCACCACTGAGTACTGCACCCATGCTGGGGACAGTACAATACAGGTAATCCAGAAGGCTGACAGGGGTGTGGAACACAGGCGCATAGTGACCAGGCCTCCCACATCACCTGAGGGGACCCTTGAGTAGCCAGAAGGAGTTAACTTTCAATTCCCAGCTGGGGGTGTGTTCAGGGGCTGGTTGCTAGGTGGCGTAGGCAAGAACAGGAGAGGAGGAGCAGTGAGTGAGTTAGAGCAGAGAACTCCAGAGGGCTCCGTGAGGAGCAGACCTGTGGGGCTGTTGCTGTCTAACAGCGCCCGCGCAGTGGCTACTGACGGGGGAGAACGGTCAACTAGGAGTGCTACCTGAAAGCCAGCTTCAGCTAGAGAGAAAGCACGGAGTGGGAAGTAAGGAGACTGCTAGAGAGTACCAGGCCCAACCGGGCGGCAGATCCCGAAGCGAAGATAGATCCAGCTTTCTTTTGCTAAACCTGCCGGTGTGGGGCTCTCAAAGCCCACACCACAACACCACAAAAGCCGCAGCCACGTAACCGCAGTGAGGGCCCATAGGTCACAGGAGGCAAGCAGCTGGAGTGGCCTGGTCCGGGGAACAAGCAAACGGCAACCAAAAGGGGGAGAGAGGCTGCAGCATCTTCCCTGGGTGATCCCCATAGGGACTCAAAGTCGGGGTCACCCCAAACCACCAAGGGCTAAGGAAGGCGAGTCAGTAGTCACCCTCATAAAGTCAGCCTGAAGGATACCTGGTTCCCACCTGGTTCATCTCAGCTACGCCCGGGCTACTCACCCTGCCATCAAATGTGAGTAAAGCCCTTGAAAGACAGCTCTGCCTGTGTGAGTCATTCTGCGACTTGTGGTACTACAAACCTACATCGGGCCCTGGGGCTTGCCTCACTCTCAGGAGGCTATTCCAACTAACTGCACATACCATCAGCCCCAGGCGACCCTCAACCTGCAGTGGCGGTCCCCACTGACCGCAATACTGAGAGTGGCGTCACGATCAAAACCGAAGGTTTCCTACCTGTGACCAGCACCAGCTACGTGGAGTCCCTGAAGGTATGCACCGATACAACACCCGTGGGGCTTCACAGTATGTCTGCCGTTACTCAGTAGAGACTTGTTCTCCTGAATGAATGCTTGGGACACGTGGGGTTTTCCCCTCCAGCACTAATTCCCTTGGTCCTATGTTTATATATGTATGCCTATGTATTGTTTTCCCCTACAGCCTCTATAATAAATATTTATATATATTTTCATAATATGGCTTGTGTGGGTATATTTGCTACCTAATACTGTATAGAATATAAAAATTAAGTATTCACCGTAGTAAGATAGCTCTGTGCACATAATTACATTAAAGATTGATGAAACAGGAAATAGCTTTAAAGTGAATTTCAAATTTTTAACACATTAAATTATGTTCATCAGAACTCAGTTTTCTCTGACACAGAGATGAAAATCCACTGCATTAACAAAGAGTTAATAATAAAATACTGGCTGGTTGAAGATGTCATTAGAAGGAGCTTTTTAGCAACTTCAAGCAGCCATTTAATTTAATAATAAAAGTATATCGTAAACTCCTCGCAGTGGCAACATGCAGCTTTCATCAGAAAAATACAGATATGTCCACTATACTTGAAGATGAACAAAATACTCTTTAAACAATAAATAATATCAAAACTTAAAAAAGCAGTTTTGCATTTTTTTTCCTATATAGTGCTACATAGGTTAACAACAAGAAAAATATTGTATAAACTTGTGGATGCCTTAATGAGGTTTTCCTCTACTAATGGAATCCCCTTTCTTTTATCCTAACTCTTCCAAACACTTTTCTAATATATTTTTACTATCTACTCTACTCCTGTAAGCTTATGACTTAAGACACACGGCATGAAAATCGGTGCGAGTGGTATGTGATAAAACATCGCATTCCACTTGGACCAATATTAGCCTATGTGTCAGCAACCATGAGCGATTATTTTCTCAGCCCTAATCGGACCAAGAGAACATCACAGCATGCTGCAACTGTAATGCGATATTTGTTTCTTTCGTACTCATTCAAGTCTATGGGGCGAGAGAAAAATCGCAGTGCACTCGCGGTACACCAGTGTACCGCGAGTGCAGGGCGAGAATGGCAATAGCCGGCTACGGAGGAGAGAGGGAGATAAATCCCTCCCCTCTGCAGCACCAACCCGCCCCTCCTCAGCGTCGGCCCACCCCTCCTCAGTGCTGGCCCGTCGATTGCAGCTGAGTCACATTCACAGTGACACTCACATGACATGATTCTTTCTGCTAATGAGTGGTGTTATCACTGCAGAGTGGTTTTTCAGTCCAAATGCTCTTAATCGTCATGACACTGTATGACGAGACAGATCCTTACCCTGTTCAGTGCTGAATTGATGAACAATTCCAGCTGCAGTGCTGAAACAATTACCCATGGAGATTCTCCACATCATCCTGTCCTTCATCTAGACAACCTGCTGCCGAAGAGTTTCAGTCACTGTGGAATTGCACACCATTTTTGAAAAGTCGATGTGTACCGTCCCGCGGGCTCGGCTGCGACCGCCGAGCCGCTCGGATCCGTGCTCGCACTACGGGTGGTGGCTCGAGCCTCTCACGGACCATGGGGTCACGTCGCTCTGCAAGGGAGTTGGCGCTACATGCGGGGATTTGGGTATTTGGTTTGAAATGATAGTTCATGACGCCACCCACGGGTAGTGGTGATTGTAGACACCACCACTGCGGTGAAGGGATAGGGACCCCCGGGAGCGGTGTAGTAGCGCAGCTAGGTGTTGACCCCTCCGTGGGTAGGGGATGTTGGTCCCGGGGTCCGGCGAGCCGGGGCCCGGGTGCAGGGTATACTGTTGCGGTACAGCGCGGTGCCTGATGGCACTGGTGTACTCACTCTAACCAAGACACTGGAGTCACTGGTAAACCAAACGGAGTGATGAACGGGGCTCGCAGCCGGCTGCAGCTTTTCCCAGATTAGGTTGGTGTTGTCCGCCTTTCTAAAGCAGCTCTGTGTGTGAATCTTGACTCCTATGCCTAGACACCGGTAGTCCGCTCCCCGACGTGTATCTGTCGTAGGAGCCCGTTTACCTGCAGACGCTGTCCCTTTGTGTCTCTTGCCCTTGGCGGTGGCACTTATCCGGAGTGGTTGGGCTGTTGCCTTCAATCGGGATTTAGGTGGGAATGAACTCTTGAGGTCCAGACCGCAATCAGTTAATTTGACTATGTAGGTGGCTTCTAGCCTAGTTCGGGGTCTGAGTACCCTGCCTGGTGCTTCGGTATCCAGTTGGCTCCCCGGTTCGGTTCCGGCGGGCCACTACCCTGTCCCGGTCCCTTACGGTTCCACCGGTCGTCTTCCCGGTCTCCTGCAGGCGGCCACTACTGTCTGCCTCCTTGCCAGTGGCGACTGGGCTATGACCCAGCCACCTGTAAGTCTCTGGGCAGCCTGGACACAGGACTGCCCGTGAACTTGTCTGCTCTACACTCCAACTTGAACTTGACTCTTCCAGAGCCTAAGTTAGACTACTTGGGTTCCCGCCTCCAGGCCTGTGAACTCCTCAGTGGGTGGAGCCAACCACCTGGCTCCACCCCCCTGGTGTGGATATGAAATCTGGAGGGTGGTGACAAGGCTTCTAAGTTTGACTGATGTTACCTAACTGGGAGAGGGGTGTGGTGTTGTGTGTGACTACCTGGGACGACCTGACTAGTCCAGGGCGTCACAAGTGCAAACTGGAAAGTTAAGCTGCCAGTTAAATAGGGTTTGTCAGATAATTAAGGACATTAGAACCAGATGCCAGAATAACAGGTATCTGAAAGTGTTCTCTAATTTTGATCCGTGCTCTTTTTCATTTATCTCACTTACATTTTTATTATATAGACTCGATAACGCTATGCAGCCAGCCAATCACAGTAATACTGTTAGCCAACATGGTTACGGCATTACTGTGATTGGCAGACAATTTCCGCATGTTTAGTGGATGAAAAACAGCCGCGAAACAATGCGTGGCGGAGATTCGAGCATGGCACCACAGTACCTGGATACTTGATCGAGTATCAAGAGTCTCAAGCACCCCGATGCTCGATCAAGTACCGAGCAGTGCCAAGCATGACCTCCCATCACTAATTGCAAAATTACATTGTTATTTAATTTGCATTAAATATACTATAATATCCCACAATATGGTGATTAATATAATTCAGTGCAGTTTACATAATATGATCCATTTGATACAGAGTGTTTACCAATAAAACACATACGTTTTAGATCATAATATAAACTGTACAGTGCACTAAAGTGCTATTGTCCTTAACAAGATTCAGTCCTGCTAATGTGTGTACAGACCTAAGTGCGTCACAGCAAACTAGATAGATAGATAGATAGATAGACAGATAGATAGATAGATAGATAGATAGATAGATAGATAGTGTCAGGGCCGGGCGGTCGGGCAGACCCAGGAGGTGGATCCACTGGGCCGAACTCTAAGATGGTGGTAGGGAGTCCGGTAGCTGAAGCACTGATGGGCAGCAGAACAGTCCGTGCAAGTGAAGGTAGCGGAGGAGTCCCTGGGACCACGGAGTCACAGATGGCAGTCCGGGTGACGTAGCTCAGGTTCGGAAGCCAAGATGATGTCAGGCGGGGTCCGGAACCTTTGGAGCGAGATGACGGGTCACCGCAGGGATCCGAGATGGTACGGACTGTCAGATGGCAGACGGACAGCGTGCGGGGCTCGGGATTCAGCAGGACTGGATGGCGAGGCGGGATCAGCTCTAGAAGAGAGATACGTAAGTATGGCAGGAAAACACAAGGAGACCTGACTCCTAGCTCAGAAAACACGAAGATCAGGCCCCGCCCCCTTGGACAAGAACCCCCTTTATACCCCGTACCTGTCTAACCTCATTTCCTGTTAATGGGCGCTGGCCCTTTAAGAAAGGGTCAGTGACCGCGCGCGCGCCCTAATGCGCATGCGCGCGGCCCGGGTGCCAGAAGCCAGGGAAGGAGGCTGAGAGGAGGACGCAGGGGAGCCGGCCAGGGCCTGGGAGGCCGTCGGGCGCCGGGATTGGCGGCCAGGGAGCCTAGGAAGGACGGGCACAAGAGACTGGGACGCGGGGAGCGTGGCAGGTGAGCCGGGGAGCGGGACAGGAGACCCGGGAAGGGGAGCCGAGGGCCCGGGGAGCGTGACAGTACCCCCCTCCCCACGCCCCCCTCCCCGCAACCGGGACATGAAGGCACGGATCAGAGGAGAGCCCACGTTCTCCCTGGGTTCCCAGGATCTATCCTCAGGACCATACCCCTCCCAGTCCACCAGGAAGAACTGCCGGCCACGAACAGTCGTCATGGCCACGATATCCCTTACCGCATAGATGTCGTCCTCAGCAATAGGAGGAGGAGCCGGACTGGCAGCAGCGGAGAAGGGACCAAGGAACACCGGCTTGAGTAGAGAGACGTGGAAGGAGTTGGGTATTTTCATCGTGGTCGGAAGCCTCAGTTTGTAGGAGACCTCATTGATCTTGCTGAGGACCTTAAACGGCCCGATGTAGCGAGGACCCAGCTTGTAGGAAGGTATCTTCAGTCGGATGTACTGGGAAGCAAGCCAGACCAGGTCACCAGGAGAGAAACACGGAGGATCTAGACGCCTTTTGTCAGCGTGTTTCTTCATCCGCTGGGAAGCGCGCCCAAGGGACGCCTTGACAGAGTCCCAAATGGTAGCGAAGTCACGGGCTACAGTATCAGCAGCAGGGACATCCGAAGAAGGGGATATAGGCAACGGGACGGAAGGCTGCAGTCCGTAAACGACATGGAAGGGAGATTTGGAGGACGACTCACTGACGTGGTGGTTATGGGAGAATTCAGCCCAAGGCAGAAGCGTGGACCAGTCGTCGTGATGGGCGTTGACATAGTGACGTAAGAAGGAGGTCAAGATTTGATTGACCCTTTCCACTTGGCCATTAGACTGAGGATGGTAAGCGGAAGAAAAGTCCAGAGTCACTCCCAGATGTTTGCAGAGAGCCCTCCAGAAGCGGGAGGTGAACTGAGTTCCTCTGTCGGACACGATGTGGGAAGGAAAGCCATGCAAGCGGAAGATATGTTGTATATAGGCTTCCGCGAGTTCCTGAGCAGAGGGCAGTCCGGGCATAGGGACGAAGTGAGCCATTTTGGAGAACCGATCCACCACGACCCATATGACTGTGTGTCCGGATGATACTGGCAAGTCCGTAATAAAGTCCATCGCTAGTATTAAACGCGGTCTTCCATTCGTCTCCAGAGCGGATACGAACTAGGTTGTAGGCACCCCGAAGATCCAGTTTGGTGAACACACGGGCTCCTCTGAGCCGATCGAATAATTCGGGGATGAGCGGTAGGGGGTACTTGTTTTTTATGGTAATCTGATTCAAGCCCCGGTAGTCAATGCATGGGCGTAGGTCACCCTCTTTCTTCTTAACGAAGAAGAAGCCTGCTCCCGCAGGAGAGGAGGATCTCCGGATGAATCCCTTTGCCAGGCTTTCCGTGATGTAGGTGGACATGGCCCTGGTTTCGGCTGGAGACAACGGATATATCCGTCCTCGAGGTGGTGTTGTTCCTGGGAGCAGGTCGATGGCGCAATCGTAGGGACGGTGTGGCGGAAGTACCTCAGACTCCTTCTTGTCAAAAACGTCCGCGAAGGACCAATAGGCCGAGGGCAGACCCGGTAGGTACTCAGGAACCGGAGGTCGTCGGACTGGTTGTATAGATTTTAAACATCTTTCATGACAGGCAGAGCCCCAACGGGTGATTTCGCCAGTACCCCAGCTGACTGATGGTTCGTGTGTTCGCAACCAAGGAAGTCCCAGCAGGATTTGATGGGACATGTGTGGAAGGACGTAGAGAGAGATGTTCTCGGTGTGCAGAGCACCGATACGCAGTTCCACCGGCTTGGTGATCCAGGAGATGGTATCAGAGAGGGGTCTCCCATCCACCGAGGCAATCAGTAGGGGCTTCTCGAGTAGAGTAACAGGCAGCTGGTATTTGTCCACCGTGGCCTGCTGGATAAAATTGCCTGCTGCTCCGGAGTCGAGGTATGCCTCAGCCGTGAAGCGCGTCTCTCCTGTTGATACTTGTACCGTCCACATAACTGGGTCTGAGAGAGTCCCAGCACCTAGGGTGGCCTCTCCTACCAACCCTAGGCTTTGGAGTTTCCCGGCCTTTCCGGACAGGAGCGTAGGAGATGTGTGCCCTCTCCGCAGTAAAAGCAGAGGCCCTTGGTGAGCCGCTCTGCTCGACGTTGGTCAGACTGTCGTACTCGGTCAACCTGCATGGGTTCGTGGACAGGAATCCCAGCTGTTGATGACTGTGGCACAGAGGATTTCTGTGGCGGGGAGGAGTGCCGTACCGCACGTCGCTCACGAACCAGCTCTTCGGAGCGCTCCTGAAAACGAATGTCCACTCGAGTGGCTAGGGCAATCAGGGCATCTAGGGTGGAGGGCACGTCACGACCCGCCAACTCATCTTTGATGCGACTCGAAAGTCCTTCCCAGAAGGCGGCTGTCAGGGCCTCATTATTCCACCCGAGTTCAGAAGCCAAAGTGCGGAAACGGATGGCGTATTGGCCCACCGTCAGTGTTCCTTGACGTAGGCGGAGAAGTGATGAAGCAGACGCAGAGGCGCGTCCCAGCTCGTCAAAGGTACTGCGAAAGGCCTGCAGGAACTCTTGAAGATCCTTGGTCATGGGGTCCTCCTTCTCCCACAAGGGGTTCATCCACGCCAGTGCCTCGCCCTCCAGGTGAGACATTATAAAGGCGACCTTGGCTTGGTCGGAGGCGAACAGATGTGGCAGCTGCGTGAAATGAAGGGAACATTGGTTTATGAAGCCCCTGCAGGTCTTGGGATCTCCAGCATAACGAGGTGGTGACGCCAAACGGAGTCGGGAGGCATCCGACGCGGCTGCCACTGGTGCGGGAGCCGTGGATTGCCTAGTGGGGGACCTGGTTGCCGCAGGCGTCATTGATGCTTGTAACGTATACAGGCGGGTGTCCACGGAGGTCATAAATTGCAGCATGCGGGTCTGGACTTCACGCTGGCGTTGGAGTTCCTCTTGCAGGGCCAATAGTGCTGCAGCGGGATCCATGGCCTGATCTTACTGTCAGGGCCGGGCGGTCGGGCAGACCCAGGAGGTGGATCCACTGGGCCGAACTCTAAGATGGTGGTAGGGAGTCCGGTAGCTGAAGCACTGATGGGCAGCAGAACAGTCCGTGCAAGTGAAGGTAGCGGAGGAGTCCCTGGGACCACGGAGTCACAGATGGCAGTCCGGGTGACGTAGCTCAGGTTCGGAAGCCAAGATGATGTCAGGCGGGGTCCGGAACCTTTGGAGCGAGATGACGGGTCACCGCAGGGATCCGAGATGGTACGGACTGTCAGATGGCAGACGGACAGCGTGCGGGGCTCGGGATTCAGCAGGACTGGATGGCGAGGCGGGATCAGCTCTAGAAGAGAGATACGTAAGTATGGCAGGAAAACACAAGGAGACCTGACTCCTAGCTCAGAAAACACGAAGATCAGGCCCCGCCCCCTTGGACAAGAACCCCCTTTATACCCCGTACCTGTCTAACCTCATTTCCTGTTAATGGGCGCTGGCCCTTTAAGAAAGGGTCAGTGACCGCGCGCGCGCCCTAATGCGCATGCGCGCGGCCCGGGTGCCAGAAGCCAGGGAAGGAGGCTGAGAGGAGGACGCAGGGGAGCCGGCCAGGGCCTGGGAGGCCGTCGGGCGCCGGGATCGGCGGCCAGGGAGCCTAGGAAGGACGGGCACAAGAGACTGGGACGCGGGGAGCGTGGCAGGTGAGCCGGGGAGCGGGACAGGAGACCCGGGAAGGGGAGCCGAGGGCCCGGGGAGCGTGACAGATAGATAGATAGATAGATAGATAGATAGATAGATAGATAGATAGATAGATAGACAGGCCATAAGTGTAGAAAAAGACATGGACTGCATATCCAAAAATCATATGGTGATCTAATGCTGCTAGGTAAAAATTTATAGAACTGAACATGAGGTTCTTAGTTTAACATTCTCATCAGACTGTCTGAACCCCACTGCCACTCCACGTCTTTTTCTGCAGTTCTGATAGATAGATAAATGTAAACGTTAACGGTGCGTGCCCACGATCAGTATTTGCAGCGTTTTGGACGCAGCCTACTTCAGCTGCGTCCAAACTGCTGCGGTGTACAGTACAGGCATAGTGGACGAGATTTCTAGAAATCATGTTCCTTCTATTATTATTATTATTATTATTTATTATTATTTATTATTATAGCGCCATTTATTCCATGGGCTTTAGAAATGAAAGAGGGTATATGTACAACAATCATTAACAATACAAAACAGACTGGTATAGGAGGAGAGAGGACCCTGCCCGTGAGGGCTCACAGTCTACAGGGAATGGGTGATGGTACAATAGGTGAGGACAGAGCTGGTTGCGCAGTGGTGTACTGGACTGAGGGTTATTGTAGGTTGTAGGCTTGTTGGAAGAGATGGGTCTTCAGGTTCCTCTTGAAGCTTTCCACGGTAGAGGAGAGTCTGATACTATGCTTCTTTTTTCCGCAGCAAACACTGACCTGAGGTGCGTCTTTCCAGACTGCAGCATGTCAATTGTTTGCTCCGATAGGGAGAACACCGCAGATGTCAGTACCCTGATCGTGGGTACGGACAGCTGCGGTCTCCTGCCTTCTCCTGTGGAGGAGACATGCGGCCCCCCTCGAGTCCTGATCGTGGGCACATACCCTAACAGACCTATGGTACTGGATGTGTACCGCCCCGCGGGCTCGGCTGCGACCGCCGAGCCGCTCGTATCTGTGCTCGTACTGCGGTGGTGGCTCGAGCCTCTCACGGACCCGGAGGTCACGTCGCTCTGAAAGGGAGTTGGCGTTACACGCGAGGACTTGGGTGAGGAGTTCCACGGCCGGGGCCGCAGTTGTTTGGTTTGGATTGTAAGTTCGTGACGCCACCCACGGGTTGTGGTGAATGGATGGACACCACCGCTGCCGCTAACTAGGCCTCCCAGGTACAGTGTTGCGCAGCTTGGTATTGACCCTCCGTGGGTAGGGGAGCGATGGTCCCGGGGGTCCGAGAGAGGTGCTGAGGCGGGGGAGCGGGTGATGCGTGTTGGACGCTGGTGCAGTGCGGCGCGGTGCGCGGCCCGAAGGCACTGGTGTACTTACTCTGACACAATACACTGGAGTCTCTGGTAAACCAAACGGGATGATGAACGGGGCCCGCAGCTGGCTGCAGCTTCTCCCGGTATAGGTTGGTGGTTTCCGCCTTTCTCCTGCACCTCTGTGTGTAAATGTTTGACTCCTATGCCTAGACACCGGTAGTCCGCTCCCTGACTTGTATATGCCGTAGGAGCCCGTGTGCCCGCGGACGCTGGCCCTTTGGGTCTCTATGCCTTGGCAGTGGCTTTACCCTGTATGGTTGGGCTGTTGTCTTCTAACGGGTCTTGTGTGGGATAGGTCCTAAAGTCCAGTCCGCAATCAGTTGATTTGACTCGGCCCTGTCGGTTTGGGGCTTTGTCTGGGTCTGAGTACCCCTCCTGGTACTCTGGTTTCCAATCGGTTCCCCGGTTCGGTACCGGCGGGCCACCGCCCGACCCTGGTCCCTACGGTTCCACCGGCTGTAATCCCAGCTCCTGCAGGTGACCACCACCATCTGCCTCCTTGCCAAAGGTGACTGGGTAGCGACCCAGCCACCGGAGTAGTCTATGGCAGGCCTGGGCGCAGGTCTGCCCCTGGACTCAACCTCTCTCCTCCACTGTCAAAACTACTCTGCACTGTCAACTTGAACTTGTGTCTGTGTTTTCCCGCTTCCAGGCCTGTGAACTCCTCGGTGGGCGGAGCCAACCGTCTGGCTCCACCTCCCTGTTGTGGACATCAAACCTGGAGGGTGGTGACAAGGTTTTTTAGTTTGACTGATGTCACCTAATCGAGAGGGGGTGTGGTGTTGTGTGTGACTAACTGAGATGACCTCACTAGTCCAGGGCGTCACATTCCCCCTTGGTTTAATGCAGACCGTCCGCGGGCTGCCCGTCCATCACCGGTTTATTTTTGTTTTCTGAAAAATAGAAAAACGGGAACATAATACAAGTATACTAACATTTGTACAAGCTTTTCAACACTTTTTTTTGGATCTTCCCTGACAGGAGGCACACACTTGAACGTTACGAACGTCAAACATTTTTTTTGCTTTTTATTAATACGGGAACCGGGTCCTCCAGTCACCCACCCAAACAACCTAGCCTTGATGCTGCCCCCAAGAAGTGGGCAGCACCCCTTTTCCCCAGTCCAGGAACGGGCCCAGGTGTGTTTAACGGGACGGGTGCAGGATCACAGTCCTTTCAGAGGACCCACGTCCAGGGGACCCCTGACTCGGAGGATGGCCACCGGTTGTAGTGGTGGCGGGTCTCGTCCAACAGCTTCCCGCAGGCCCATCCTCCAGTCTGCCTCTCCGGAGGCGGTGAAACCGGATGGCCGGTTAAGGGAAGGGTTATTTACATGCCCAATAGTTTTTGGGTGGCCTGCCAGTTCTCAGCCTTGTCTTTTGTAAAACAGGGGCAAAACAAAGTCCCAACAGGGACGGGCAGTAGGGTCCCAATGGGGACTGTTTCACTTTGGCAGCCGGGTTCCGCTGCCTTTAACTTCCTTCAGAATAAATGCGGGCATGCACATCCGCTCTCCTGCCCAGGAGCCAGGACCACTTGGGTGCCCACAGCAACGGCTACGACCAGCCTCTCATACTGCTGTGGGCCCAACCGATCAGTGGCCTACTCCGGATCAGCCTGTGTGGGGGACGGGCCCAGCTGGAGTCCCTCTGTGCCGGCTACGACCGGCACCTTCAGTAATGAGGGACCCCGCAGTGACGTGGCCTGCTCTGCTGCTTGGCAGCTGCGTCCCCGCCGTGCTTCAGTCGAGGCCGGGTGCCTGGGCTTCTGGGCAAGGGTCGCCTCCATTGCGGCCATGCTCGGGGCCAGATGGGATGTCGTCGGCGGTACTGGAGTGATGGTGACAGTAAGGCCTGAGGGCCCAGTAACTGGGTCCTCCCCCATAGGTGGTACGGGCTCCGCTGCCACAGACTGGAGCAGCAGGTTGGTCGGGGCGTTGGCTGCGGGCACTGGCGACGAGGGAGACGGTGTGGCCGACGGTAGCAGGCCGGGTCCCTCAGCCGCAGCAGCCGATCCCTGGGGGGCATAGGGGCGTGGGTCACTGCTTACCCGCTCCTCCGATATTATCTCCACTTCGCGCGCCCGGACAGCTGCAGCCAGGCCCTTCATCCCCGGCGTCCACTTCGCCAGCATGAAGTGGACTTGGGCCTGGATCTTATGCTACATCCTTCCGAATTCGTGCCCAGGAATGGCTTCCGGCAGAATCCTGGCATCCCTGCACTTAATGGCGTTAGTTACATGCCGCAGATCTTCACCTGCTCCCCCCCTCGGTCTTTTCTAAGCACTCTTCTTGCTCTCTGCGCCGCTCTCGGGGTGGGGCTTCGTCTTCGCGCCCTTTCTGTTCAGGGAAGACGGCTCAGGAGGGAACTTTTCGCACCAAAGATGGCGGATTCTCCAATTTTTCAGCAGGACGCCACTGGCGATAATCTCAAGGCACACTTCCACAGGTAAGTGGATGGTTCTATCCTGTTCGTGACGGCAGAAGAGTCAATATCTACCGCCCCGCGGGCTCGGCTGCGACTGCCGAGCCACTCGGATCCGTGCTCGTACTGCGGGTGGTGGCTTGAGCCTCTCACGGACCCGGGGGTCATGTCGCTCTGCAAGGGAGTTGGCGTTACACGCGGGGACTTGGGTGAGGAGTTCCACGGCCGGGGCCACGGTTGTTTGGTTTGGATTGTAAGTTCGTGACGCCACCCACGGGTTGTGGTGAATGGATGGACACCACCGCTGCCGTTAACTAGGCCTCCCGGGTACGGTGTTGCGCAGCTTGGTGTTGACCCCTCCGTGGGTAGGGGAGCGATGGTCCCGGGGGTCCGAGGGAGGTGCTGAGGCGGGGGAGCGGGTGATGCGTGTTGGACGCTGGTGCAGTGCGGCGCGGTGCGCGGCCCAAAGGCACTGGTGTACTTACTCTGACACAATACACTGGAGTCTCTGGTAAACCAAACGGAGTGATGAACGGGGCCCGCAGCCGGCTGCAGCTTCTCCCGATGTAGGTTGGTGGTTTCCGCCTTTCTCCTGCACCTCTGTGTGTAAATGTTTGACTCCTATGCCTAGACACCGGTAGTCCACTCCCCGACTTGTATATGCCGTAGGAGCCCGTGTGCCCGCAGACGCTGGCCCTTTGGGTCTCTATGCCTTGGCGGTGGCTTTACCCTGTATGGTTGGGCTGTTGTCTTCTAACGGGTCTTGTGTGGGATAGGTCCTAAAGTCCAGTCCGCAATCAGTTGATTGGACTCGGCCCTGTCGGTTTGGGGCTTTGTCTGGGTCTGAGTACCCCTCCTGGTACTCTGGTTTCCAATCGGTTCCCCGGTTCGGTACCGGCGGGCCACCGCCCGACCCCGGTCCCTACGGTTCCACCGGCTGTAATCCCAGCTCCTGCAGGTGGCCACCACCGTCTGCCTCCTTGCCAAAGGTGACTGGGCTCCGACCCAGCCACCGGAGAAATCTATGGCAGGTCTGGGCGCAGGTCTGCCCCTGGACTCAACCTCTCTCCTCCACTGTCAAAACTACTCTGCACTGTCAACTTGAACTTGTATCTGTGTTTTCCCGCCTCCAGGCCTGTGAACTCCTTGGTGGGCGGAGCCAACCACCTTGCTCCGCCCCCCCTGGTGTGGACATCAAACCTGGAGGGTGGTGACAAGGTTTTTTAGTTTGACTGATGTCAGCTAATCGGGAGGGGGTGTGGTGTTGTGTGTGACTACCTGGGACGACCTGACTAGTCCAGGGCGTCACACATGCCTAGAATCAATCCAATTTCCTGCACATGGAAGCTACTAGATACAAAGTATACAAAAGATTTTCTGGTTATGTCATTAGATTAAAATATTTCAAGACAATTCTGTGTTTAAGTAAAAAGGATGATGTTAAAGCCAAATCTTTCTCACCATCCTAATGTAAAAATAAAGTGTTGATATGAGCAAAGACACTGGATTTCAGACATCACACATTTGACATAATTTGGTGGTGAAAAGTGGAAATAGAGAGAAAGACAAAAAAGAATATTTTGTATGTGCAGTGATATAATAAGGTTAGTGCTAGCACCAAAGAAAAGGAAAACATGATATCCCTGGAAAGCAGATATTGTTTACTAGTAACTTTAAATTAAAGAGAACTTGACAGCAGATACGTGAGGCCCGAACTACAGGCAGTATTTTTTGGGCACTTACTGTATGATTTCAGTCATGCATGTTTGAGGAAAGCATACTTTAAAGGGAAACTGTCAGCACATTTTTGCTATATAATCTGATAGCAGCATACCATAGGGGAAAAAAGCCTGATTCCAGCAATGTATCATTTCCTGGGCTACTTGGTGTAGTTTTCAAAGAATACCTGTTTTGTCTGATGTAGATGTAGCACAGCTAAGAGATAAACTTTGCATAACCCCTCCCACACCCCTGATAGCTTCCCATATACACTGTGCAATGTATATTATTACTAATATTATTACTAATAATCTACTCTGTGCATTGTATATTATTACTAACTCTGTAAGTAAAAAAATAAACATAAACACAAAAATCCTTTATTAAAAAACCCCTCTTTCTCCTGTTTATTAACCCACAAAACACACAGGTACAAAGTAATCCACACCCCAACGTCCCACGACTTTCCTGGCTCTGCTACATACTGAAGTCGCAGTGTGCGGGCACATTAGAGAACATAACCACCCTCTGCTGCTTCAGGCAGACACTGACTGAGAAGCAGCTATGAGTTGTGACATTCCTGAGTTTACCTGCCGTCACAGCTGGAGGTTCCCACGGTACCCCACCTGTGACTGCAGGTAAACTTACCTCAGGTGAATTTATTGAACTCAGTTACCTCACGTCAGGTGACCTCATTGAGTTCAATTAAACCTGCATCTCCTGGCATGAAACTGCGTTTTTTTGCCAAGAAATGCAGATTTGGCTCTGGAATTTTTACACCAAATACCTGCACCAAATCTGCATTTCCTGGCAAAAAACGCATGAAAACTGCATTGCATTTTGATACATATTTTTGCGAGAAGATGCAGAGTTGGTGCAAGAATTTGGCATATAAATTTCAGCACCAAATCTGAATCTCCTGGCAAAAAAGGCAGCTTAGGTGTGGTTTGCTGCCAGAAGATGAAGATTTGCACCACATTTCTGCATTAATTTTGCATCTCCCAGTAGAAAAACGGCACCAATTCGGCATCAAACCCACAATTTTTATTTGGTTTTCTGCCAGGGGATGCAGATTTTGTGGCATTGCTGGACTTCATACACCGAATTCCTGCACCAAACTGCATCACATTGTATCCTGCACCAAACCGCATTGTGTTTTTTTGCCAGAAGATGCAAATTTTATGCAGGAATTTGGTATAGAAATTTCAGAACCAAATCTGCATCTCCTTGCAAACAAAACACAGTACACTCCCTGACAAAAGTTCTGTTTCTTATCCATGTTATGTAAATAAAAGCTTATAACCTGACTTTAAATTAATCCATTGGTTTTATAAATTACTCTTTGAAAGCTGAAAGCCTCCCAAATTTGGTTTAGGTTATAAATATAAAGTTGCTGCAAAGCTGAAATATTGATCATTTAATGAACACAGAAAGGTCAGATTTTGGCAAGACAGAAGTTTTGTCGCCCACAGAAAGTAATGTGAAATTCAAACAAATAATTAACTTCTAATACAAAGATATGTTGCATAACATTGGTGAATGAAGTTGTGGTGCTATTAGAGCCATAATTAATATTTTGTGTGACTTCCATGAGCTTGAAGGACTGCATCCATGCGGTTCAATAATGATTCGTACAATTTATTGATGAAGTCATCAAAAATAGCAAAGAATACAGTCTTACATGCCTCCCAGAGATCATCTAGATTTTTTTGTTTTGTCTTCCAAGGTTCTTCTTTCATCCTACCCCAAACATGCTCAATGATGTTCATGTCTGGTGACTGGGCTGGCCAGCCCTTGAGCACCTTCATCTTCTTTGCCAGGAGGAACTTTGTTGTAGAGATGAATGTATGAGATGGAGCACCATACTGATGCAGAATTGACCCCTTTTATGATTGGGAATGTAAGAGGTAACTAATACATCTTGATATTTTAGGCTATTAATATTGCCTTCCGCCTTGCAAATGTTTCGCACACCCCCATACTGAATGTAATCCCAGATCATGATCTTTCCACCACCAAATGTAACTGCTTTATGGGTGTATTTTGGATCTATACGAGCTCTAGTAGGTCTCCTGCAGTATTTGCGGTGGCTGTGGTGTAACTCAACTGAAGATTCATCAGAGAAATCCACTTTCTGCCACTTTTCCAGCCTCCATCTGTTTAGCAGGCTGTGGGACTTGGCAAATGCCGCATGGTTTTTTAATTGCATTTTGTTTCATGCTGGCTTCTGGGCACTGATTCGACCATGGAGGACATTTCGAGACAGAATCCTACAAAGTGTTCTAGTTGACACAGGGACTTTAGGTGACCAGGCCTGTTGGAGCTCTGCTGCAGTGGAAGAGGGGCTGGCTTTGGATTGTCAAAAACCTCTCCAGTCTCTTCAAATCTTTTTTGTACTTGACGCTGAGACACATTAAAGGTGCCAGCCACCTCTGCAGTGGATCTGGTCTTCAGCCTCTTGATAATCAAGGCTTTGCTCGCAGGGTGGATTTTTGTCATGTTGTCAGAGGTCAATTTGCAGTTTAAGTGAAGGTCTTAGGTGCTGTTTTTTTTTTTTAAACACACCCAGTAATTAACCGATCATTTAGTGAGCACAGGTGAGGATATAAACTAGGATTGGGTGCCTTATATGACAAGGCGACAAAACTTTTATCTTGCCAAAATCTGACTTTTCTGTGTTCATTAAATGATCAATATTTCACCTTTGCAGCAACTTTATTTTCATAATCTAAACCAAATTTGGGTTTCAGCTTTCAAAAGAGTAATTTATAAAACCAATGGATGAATTTAAAGTCAGGTTCTAAGCTTTTATTTACATAACATGGATAAGCGACAGAACTTCTTTCAGGGAGTGTATAGGTGTGGTTTTCTGCTAGGAGATGCAGATGTGGTGCAGAAATGTCTGCTTCAGATTTCTGCACCAAATTTGCATCTCCTGGCAGGAAACCACACCGAAACAGCATCAAAAAACATTTTTTGTGTTGTTTTTTGTCTGCTATTTTTAGCCCTGGAGGGGGGCAATAACCATGGGTCTCCCCAGCCTGAGAATACCAGACTCCACCTGTCAGCTTTATCATAGCTGGGTATCAAAATTGGGGGGAACCACATGCCGGTTTTTCAAAATATTTATTTAAATAATTTAATAAAGCCACATAGGGTCCGTCTTATTTTGATACACAGCCAAGGGGCCTCCAGCCATATGCTTTATCTATGTTGGGTATCACAATATATGGGGACCATACACCAATTTTTTTATTTATTTAGTTTTACACCACTATAGAGAAGTAGACAGCTTGTGTGATTCCAAGCAATCACAGACGCTGTCACACAGGGTGGGGGCACGACCTGACTGCAACCAATCACACGCTAGGACTGCCGGTGGGTAGAGGAAGAAGCGAATATATATGAGAGTTAATTATTGGACCCAGAAGTAGTTTTACAGCCGTATAGGAGACTCGGCAAGTATAACACTCCTGCTTTATTCGCTATTTTATTTCATTTTCCTTTATTTTTTTAATATTCGGGTGGCTGAATCTAAACACGGATATTTGGTATCTGGTACGGACACCAAACTTTACAGTTTGGGTTCACACATCACTACTAGTGAACTAGTGAACAACAGTAATGGACAGACAGTCTGTAGGTTGTAAAGTCGCATACAGTGGGTGGCTTATGGCAGCAATGAGAAGAAAGGAGACTGGAGACAAGATAGCATGAACCTTGAGAGTTGACTGAGACATAGAGTGTGAACAGCATTGAAGCAAGAGACCGAACCTCAAAAGCTACAGCCCTAGATGAAAGGAGAGGGAGGATAGGACTCAGACCCATTAGCCGTCAAGGTAACAAGTTATCCTAACTAGCGTGTGACTGAAGTTGGCCTACCTGAGTGGATTCTCTCCAAGCATCTGAAAGCGCGAGGCCCTACTGTGACCATGGTGATGGGACCCCTGATCCTCACCCCACTAGGAGACTAGATGTGGTGCCACTGCAAGGGATGGTGATCATCACAAGTTGTACTGTAACCCTGAACTGGCTGCGCTGAAACTCACAGGACTAGTAAGATTTAAAGGCAATCCCTCACTCATGACTACCACTCCCTGCCACTCTACAATGCTTTGAACAGTCAAGGCACTCAGTGCAGAGACAGAAAAACAACCGAAAAACATCTTTGAACCTCCACCATATTTGACTGTAGGTACTATATTCTTTTCTTTGTAGGTCTCATTCCATTTTCAGTAAACAGTATTATGATGTGCTTTACCAAAAAGCTCTATCTTGGTCTCATCTGTCCAAAAGATGTTTTCCCAATAGGGTTTTAGCTTACTCACTTACATTTTGGCAACCTGCAGTCTAGCTTTTTTACGTTTATGTGTTAGCAGTGGTGTCCTTCTGGACTTGTCAAAGCGCTACTCACAGTGCGAAACAGGCTGTCGTCCGCTCCCCGTCCCTGCACTCCGTCCTCCCCTCACTGTTCATGAGCTTGTCTGCGATAGCAGAATAAAGTTTTTTGGCCACTTACCTTGTGAGCTGCCGCCTTCTTTTTCTGGATTACTGGAACTTTGCTATGCTGCTCGCTGAGCACCACTCGGTCAGGCACCATCAGCCCAGGAACATGACGTCCAGAGAACAGCTGATTGCTCCAGAACTGTGAGTACGGCTCCACTGCCTGGCAACCTAGGCTGCAGTGCCCGACTTTTCTCTTTGATAATTTTGAGTTTGAACAAGTATCACATGCTTGAAACAAAATTGTTTACCTAGGTGCCAACAATTTTATCCATTTTGGGGGTTTTGTGTGAAATTATGTCCAATTTGGCTTTTTTCTCTTTCTGTTGTTTTGTGTTGTTGCAATACACACGTAGGAAATAAACGTGTATAACAAAACATTTGTAAGTTCAATAATTTTCTTGGAGAAATATTTCATTTTCTGGAACAATTTCAAGGGTACCAAAACTATCAGCCATAACTGTATGCTCGTATATTAGTGTTACTAATACCCTTTAATGCTCCAGAAGTACATTGCTTTCTGACCTCTGCCCTCATGGGATTAATAATGCATATTCGTTTAAGGTTGCTTTATCATCACCTCTGTGGTTTGCAAGGGTTTGAAGTTTGAGAAAGTGTCTGACAGGCAGGAAAGGAAAGGGTGTATTTAGAAATGCAGTACATTCAGCCCCAGGCCACCAATTTGTCTGGCAAGATCCTACATAGAAAAAAAATCCTACCTAGCCAGTTCTAAGCAAAATTGACTTTGAATGGTGGTTACTGCTGACCCAAAGAAAAACCTACAAATTAACTGCATTCTCTTATGCTGGCCAAGAAGAAACAGCCCACATCTTGCAATCTTGTTTTTATTGTTAACCGCTGTTTGGCAAGGTCATAATGCCGCCTAAAATGCCTATCTATGAAGAATTACTACGGCTAAGAGGACAAAGATTTGTGGCTGACGGTTAGCTCTCATTTCTGTAGCACTACGCTGAGGCTTTGTCTGGATAGATATATTTTTCTGGTAAAAAAATGCTGCCTAATTTTGCATGTACAGTGTGCCGAATTATTAGGCAAGTGAATAAACTTGGATGCTTATTGGATGAAGCCTATCAGGTGATGTGTATTTGTGTAATGAGGGAGGCTGTGGCCTAAAGATATCAACCCCCTTCATCAAGGTGTGAAGAATTATTCGGCGGCTTGTTTATACAGCTAAATAGGCTAGAAAAGAGATTTAACTGACTCTGAAGTGTTAAAAATTGTTGAAAGTCCTACAGAGGGAAGCAGCACTCTCGAGATTACTAAGATATTGTAGTGTTATCACAGAACTATCCAAAGTTTTGTTGGAAATTGTGAACAGGGCCGAAAAAAATGTGTTGGGAAAAAAAAAATAACTGCCAATGATTTTATAAGAATCAAACAATTAGTGACCAGGAACCCATTTTCATCCAGAGCTGTTATATTCCAGAACTGCAACCACCCTGAAGGCCCAGACGTACAAGTGCTCAGAGACATGGTCAAGGTAAGGAAAGCTGAACCCCGATCACAACGGAACAAGACACAAGTTGAAATGTCAAGACCGAGCCACAACATAACTTAAGACAGATTTTTCAATGGTTTTAATGAACTGATGAAAGGACAGTGACTCTAGGTGGAACAGATGGAGGAGCCTGTTACGGTTCAGGGTTCACCCAAGCCTCAAACCACTCCTGCCCCATTACCATCCCCTGCATTGGTGTCGGCTGACTCCCATGCGCCACCTGTCCGCCACTCCAGGTGCTTGGCTGCTAGACGTCAGGTGTACAGGGTCTTGATCCATTCTGAGCCTAAGTACCTGTTTTGCCCTACCGTGCATGCACGGGTTCCCGCTGCCTATCCAGGCTCTAAGTGCGGGATTCACGCTACTGTGTGTGCACGTGATGTCACCAGTGACGTGGCGGCTCCTGATTGGTCATCACAAACGTTACCGGTGATGCGGTGGCCGCTGATTGGCTGTCGATGACATCATTGGTGACGTGGTGCTCCTTCAGTGGCCACAGCCGGCGCCATTGCCATCTGGTGTCTGGCTTAGGGCAGGGCTTAGGCTCTAAAGGACCTTGGACGACGCCCATGACTGTGTGAGCATTATTGTAACTCAGTCATCAGGCTAAGTGATGCAGCCATTGTGTGACCTTAGCGCCAAGCTGAGCCTGTAGAGTTTGTGGCAGGATTGTGACTGGAAACGGTAGGCAGGGTTAGGCGTCCAGTGCCCGTCGCACCAAAATTCACGGCGAGGCACAGGCTGGGCCAGTTACCCTACTCCAGGCCTACTATCCCAGTTATACTGCGCAGCTCAGTGATGCTAACTGAGCTGCCTCTGCTGACCCAGTGTGCCCCCTATGCACATGGTCAGTGTTCCCTAGGACACCCTGTGACGTCAACAGAAGAGGTCCGGTTCTTGGTGGTGTGCTGTGAACACCAACGATTGTGTTTTTTATTTTTGTGCCCTTCTGAGGTTGTGTTGTCAGGCCGCCTGTTTATCTGTGGCTTTGTCATCTGCCCGGAGGACTTCGAGAGACGTTAGAGCTATTAGTTTTGCTCTAATCGTCCCGCCGCGTAAAAGAGCCATTGGCTGGATCAGTAATGGGCACAGACCTCAAGGTACAGGTGGGATAATGCTATATACTGCTTATATTTAAAGATGAGCTAGATGGACCGTTGTAAGTTGAAGATGGACTGAAACTCATCTCCCAAACCTATTGCCAGTTTTTAGAAGACAGTAAAGGAAAAAGTCATCATCTTTCAGGAAAACCAAGATTTTTATGCAGGACAATGCATACATCAAAGTCTCCACTGCTTGGCTGCCACTGACAGAAATCTGCCAGAAATATGTGCAAGTAAAGTTCCAGTAATGCACTGCTATTTGATTGACAGATGCAACAGGAAAAGAACATGTGGTCGGATCTTGCCATCTATTCCCACACCTGTCTGTCTGCCTGCACCGGAACTAACGTCTATGACGGCAACAGAGGGAGGAAGGTCAGGCAGGCAAACAGGGGCGGGAATAGATAGCAAAACCTGACCTACATATTCCCTTCTTCCTGTTGCACCTGTCAATGAAATAGCAGTGCATTGCTGTAACTTTACTTTCACATATTTCTGAAATAAAACATTCAATCTCTGAACAAAAGCTATGCTTACATTCATCATCCTAGTGCCAGTATAGCACTGGCTTTACTTTATGTATCAAAATCCTGCTGGTTGGTTCCCTTTAAAGATGAAAGAATAATGACATGGCTCCTTCCTCACCTGACCTAAACCCTATTGAGAACTTGTTGGGCATCCTTATACAGTGAAAGAGAACAGTCTCTGAATGTTGTCTGGGAGGCTGTGGTTGGTGTTGGCCAAAAGGGTTATTGTCAACAGATTAAGAAATTAATAGACTTCATGGATGGAAGGCTAATGACTATTAATGACAAGAAGAGGGGATATATTGGTCACTGATTTTATATATATATATATATATATATATATATATATATATATATATATATATATATATATATATATATATATATATATACAGTGCCTACAAGTAGTATTCAACCCCCTGCCCCCTGCAGATTTAGCAGGTTTACACATTCGGAATTAACTTGGCATTGTGACATTTGGACTGTAGATCAGCCTGGAAGTGTGAAATGCACTGCAGCAAAAAAGAATGTTATTTCTTTTTTTTTTTTTTTTTTAAATTGTGAAAAGTTTATTCAGAGGGTCATTTATTATTCAACCCCTCAAACCACAAGAATTCTGTTTGGTTCCCCTAAAGTATTAAGAAGTATTTCAGGCACAAAGAACAATGAGCTTCACATGTTTGGATTAATTATCCCTTTTTCCAGCCTTTTTTGACTAATTAAGACCCTCCCCAAACTTGTGAACAGCACTCATACTTGGTCAACATGGAAAAGATAAAGGAGCATTCCAAGGCCATCAGAGACAAGATTGTGGAGGGTCACAAGGCTGGCAAGGGGTACAAAACCCTTTCCAAGGAGTTGGGCCTACCTGTCTCCACTGTTGGGAGCATCATCCGGAAGTGGAAGGCTTATGGAACTACTGTTAGCCTTCCACGGCCTGGACAGCCTTTGAAAGTTTCCACCCGTGCCGAGGCCAGGCTTGTCCGAAGAGTCAAGGCTAACCCAAGGACAACAAGGAAGGAGCTCCGGGAAGATCTCATGGCAGTGGGGACATTGGTTTCAGTCAATACGATAAGTAACGTACTCCACCGCAATGGTCTCCGTTCCAGACGAGCCTGTAAGGTACCTTTACTTTCAAAGCGTCATGTCAAGGCTCGTCTACAGTTTGCACATGATCACTTGGAGGACTCTGAGACAGACTGGTTCAAGGTTCTCTGGTCTGATGAGACCAAGATCGAGATCTTTGGTGCCAACCACACACGTGACGTTTGGAGACTGGATGGCACTGCATACGACCCCAAGAATACCATCCCTACAGTCAAGCATGGTTGTGGCAGCATCATGCTGTGGGGCTGTTTCTCAGCCAAGGGGCCTGGCCATCTGGTCCGCATCCATGGGAAGATGGATAGCACGGCCTACCTGGAGATTTTGGCCAAGAACCTCCGCTCCTCCATTAAGGATCTTAAGATGGGTCGTCATTTCATCTTCCAACAAGACAACGACCCAAAGCACACAGCCAAGAAAACCAAGGCCTGGTTCAAGAGGGAAAAAATCAAGGTGTTGCAGTGGCCTAGTCAGTCTCCTGACCTTAACCCAATTGAAAACTTGTAGAAGGAGCTCAAGATTAAAGTCCACATGAGACACCCAAAGAACCTAGATAACTTGGAGAAGATCTGCATGGAGGAGTGGGCCAAGATAACTCCAGAGACCTGTGCCGGCCTGATCAGGTTTTATAAAAGACGATTATTAGCTGTAATTGCAAACAAGGGTTATTCCACAAAATATTAAACCCAGGGTTTGAATAATAATTGACCCACACTTTTATGTTGAAAATTTATTAAAATTTAACTGAGCAACATAACTTGTTGGTTTGTAAGATTTATGCATCTGTTAATAAATCCTGCTCTTGTTTGAAGTTTGCAGGCTCTAACTTATTTGCATCCTATCAAACCTGCTAAATCTGCAGGGGGTTGAAGACTACCTGTAGGCACTGTATATATATATATATATATATATATATATATATATATATTTTTTTTTTAAATATCATAAATGTATATTTGCACATTTTGAGTTGTTTGGTTATTATTTTCACTTTAACAGTTAAAAATTAAATAATTGAGATGGGAAATTTAATGTTTTTTATTGAGTTGCATAGTAATTCTGCACACTATATTTGCCTGATACTTCTGCCCACAGATATTCTCCTAAGGCCCCTTTCACACGTCAGTGATTCTGGGACGTTTGTGCTTTTTTTTAAACGTACCAGAATCACTGACATACGCAGACCCATTATAATGAATGGGTCTGCTCACACGTCAGTGATTTTTCACTGCACGTGTCTCCGTGCGGCGTACCCGCGTGTCCGTGATTGCTGCACGGAGACATGTCCATTTTTTTCTGGCATCACTGATGTTCCACGGACCACGCAGTGGTGTGGTCCGTGAAACACGTGCCAGAAAAAAACGTGCTTTTAAAATAGAAATCATTTTTACTCACCCGGCGTCCAGCAATGTCCTCTGCAGCCCGTTCTGCCAGATGCTTCTGAGCCGGCTCATTATTGTCGCGCATATTCATGATGCGCAACACAGCCGACCCGGAAGCAGCTTCTGCGGGGGTCAGCGCCGGCCGGATGCTACACCGCGGGAGCGATCAGCACCATGGACAGCGGGAGCGCGCACAGGTGAGTTGATTTCTAAGTGCAATCACGGGCCACGGAGAACGGAGCCCGGATTGCACTTAGACAACCCACGTGTGCCGTGATTCACGGCACACGGAGGGACATGTGCGTGTTTTACACGCCAGTGAAAAACGTCACTGTTTTTCACTGACGTGTGAAACGGGCCTAAGAAAGAGAAAACTTACTTTTACTTTCTTAGATATTCAGAATCCTTTATTAACCTTTTTGGATTGATGGACAGCAGTGAAGCTGTTCAATATAACAACTAATCATCAAAAATACAAATGTCATAATAATTGTGCACACAGTGTCTTAGGCTTAAATTTACCGTCATAGTTTTCTAATGGGCAATTTTTATATTTTTTTTTTTTTGTTTGGTATCTCCATAATCGTACTTAACTGAAGAGTTATATTGTGAGGTAATTTTTACCGTATATTAAACAGTAATCCAGAAACTAATTATGAAATTGTGCTTTTTTTCGCAATTTCACAACATTTGGAATTTTTGTACTGCTTTTCAGTGCATCATATGATAAAGTAAATGGTGTCATTGAAAAGTAAAACTTGATCCACAAAACACAAGCCCTCATATGGCTATGTCGATGAAAAATACAAAAGCTAAGCCTCTTGGAAGAAGGAGAGGAAAAAATGAAAACGCTAGCCATGTCAGGAAGGGGTTTCATTGGGCATTGCATTTAATTGGTGTCCTAAGTATATTATTACTGTAATAGAACTAAACTACATTTCTAATTGTAGGTATTTGCTAATATTATTTATTTGGTACCATTGCCCTTACACTGTGTGACTTGGGTCAAATGTTTTGGATATCCTTCCACAAGCCTCTCTCAGTAGTTGGTAGGAATTTGGGCCCATTCCTCCTTACAGAACTGATGTTTCTGAGCCACATTTGTAAGTCACCTATCTTGCACCGGCCTTTTCAGCTTTGCCCATAAATTTTCAATAGGATTCAGATCAGGGCTTTCTGATGACCACTCCAAAGCATTGACTTTGTTATCCTTAAGCCACTGTGTAACCAGTTTGGCACTATGATTCAGGTAATTGTCCATTTGGAAGACCCATTTACATCCAAGCTTTCAGTTCCTGGCTGATGTCTTGAGATGTTCCTTCAGTATTGCCACATAATCTTATTTCCTCAGGATACCATCTATTTTGGGAAGTGCACCAGTCCTTCCTGCAGCAAAACAACCCCACAACATGATGCTGCAACCCCTGTATTTCATAGTTTTTAGGCTTCATAGCTTCTCCTTTGTTCCTCCAAATGTAACAATGGTCATTATGGCTAAAAAGTTCAATTTTTGTTTCGTTAGACCACGGGACAAGGCTCCAAAATTAAGGTTTTTGTTCCTGTGTGCATTTACAAACATCGATCTGGCCTTTTTATTTTTATTTTGAAATAATGGCAGAGTGGCCTTTCAGCCCATGTTGATACAGTTCTCGTTTCACTATGGAAAATGACACAATCTTACCAGCATCCGCCGGAATCTTCACAAGGTCATTTGCTTTTGTTCTTGAGTTGATATGCACGTCTGACGAAAGCTTGTTCATCTCTGGTACACAGAACACGTCTCTTTCCTGAGTGGTATGATGGCTGGACATTCCCATCTTGTTTGTACTTGCATATAATTGTTTGTACAGATGAACAAGGAACCTTCAGGTATCTGGAAATTGCACCCAAGGATGAACCAGATTTGTCCAAGTCCATAATTCTCTTCCTGAGATCTTGGCTGCTTTCTTTTGACTTTTCCATGATGCTACAGAAAGAAGCAGTGTGTTTCAGGTGTGCATTAAAATACATCCAAAGCTGTGTCTCTAATTAATGCAGATGTTGCCAATAAACCTATCAGAAGCTTCCAAAGGCATAACATCATCATATGGGCTGTCCCATATTTTTGAAGGCATAGTACTCTTGTATTTATGTATGTAAACCTTTGGCTTTGCAGAAAGTAAAATATAAATGCCTTAAAACACTTTCTTTCATTATTCTGGCATTTGGCAAATATAAATAATTTTGGTTCCTAATTGACCTAAAACGGGAAATTGTATATTTTGATTTCATGTCAGGTAGTGAGAAAAACATGCAGATGTGTCTTTTTAGATACTGTAATTTAAATTTTTGATTTAAACTGTATATAGAAAGACAGAGAAACATAGATGTGGGCTAGATGAGCAACAATTGAATGTGTATAGTTAGTATAAGAATTTTAATAAAAATATTCAAATAAAAAAGAAAATAATTTAAAATTATGGCGGGATTGAATACCACCTTTAGAACAGTCTTGTAATTTAGCATTTTAACCTAATTAGAGCTATAGGTTGTGTTCTTAGCTGTCTTGCAAAAGCCCAATATCAACTAAAACTTAATTCGATTATTGTTACAGGACGCAGATCGACGCCTTATAATCAGTGCTACAATTTTAAACGTATTGGTCCCCATGCAATATCTCCAACAGTATCCCCAAGTATCATGAACCGTAAACAAAATAAGGCATCCTTCACATATCCGTATTACACGTATGTGTTGTATCCATTTTTTTCATGGATATCACCCATACCCATTATGATCTATAGCACTATTCATTAAATACAGACGTGTGAATAAGGTCTTAGCCTTCTCACATGAGCTAAACGAATCCTTTGGGTTCCTCTTCCTCCCTAGGCTCCATGGCTCAGGTGCAACAGCAATCGCTGCACTACACAGGGCCTGCATCAGCACCCGGTGCACCTGGGCAAGTTCCGGGGCCCTTGACTGAAAAGGGGGCCCAATCGCAGATATCATGGTGGCTTACAGCCAAATACCACTGGCCACGCAGCCGCTTTGGGGTCCGTGAGTCAGAGAGGCCTGGTGCCAGCGCTGCTCCGACCCCCACCCCCCTCCTGCGGGTTCCCCCACTGAGGATCACACTTCAATTGTATCGGCATCGCAATGATGACAGAGGGAGCGGCGCGCTCTGTCTCATCATTCTCCTGCAGCGTCTGTCTGCGCTCTGCCTCTGGCAGCTCAGAACAGCGGAGCGCGATGACGTCATTACTGTGCGCGCCTGTGGGCTGAGCTGTCAGAGCGGCAGAACAGTGGACACGCTGAGGAGACCAGAGCAGCGGGGGAACAAGGAGAAGTGAGTATGTATTTAATCATGGTGGCCAGATGACTATGGGACTGCATTAAACGATATGGGGGCTGCATAATGCTGCTACATGGGGCTGCATAATTCTGCTACATGGGGGCTGCATAATGCTGCTACATGGGGATCTGCATACTGCTGTTACATGGAGGCTGCATAATGCTGCTACATGGGGGCTGCATAATGCTACTACATGGGGGCTGCATAGTGCTGCTACATGGAATCTGCATAATGCTGCTACATGGGGGCTGCATAATGCTGCTAAATGGGGCTGCATAATGCTGTTACATGGAGGCTACATAATGATGCTATATGGGGGCTATATAATGCTGCTCCATGGGGGCTGCATAATGCTGCTACATGGAGGCTGCATAATGTTGCTACATGGGGGCTGCGTAATACTATATGGAGGAATATGGGGGCTTCATAACCCTATATGGAGAAATATGGGGCTGTATTATATTATACGTAGCAATCTGGGGTGCATTATATTATATGGAGGAATATTTGGTTTATTATTTTATATGTAGGACTATGGGGGCTGCATAACATTATATGTAGGAATATGCGGGTGCATTATATGGAGTAATATGAGGCTGCATTAAATTATGTGGAGCAATATGGTGCATTATGTTATATGGAGGAATGTGGGGGCTGCATACTTTTATACCCCCCCCCAGAGCTGTATATTCCCTCCACCCCAGTGCTGTATACCCCCTAGAGCTCTATGTCCCTTCCACCCCAGTGCTGTATACCCCTCAGAGCTATATATCCCCCTCTGGAGCTGTATGCATCTCCATTGCTGTATGCCCCCCTCCTCAGTAATGTGTATGTCCCCAGCCTCTCCTGTGATGTATATACAGCAGTGTCAGTGTGCTGTATGTGCGGCCATGTCTGTTAGTGACGGCCACCAATCAGTGCAGCACAGCCACATGCCCGGGAGGAGCTAGACGGGAGGCAAGGGGGGAGGTAAGAGAGGCTGCTGCCAGATTCCCCATATTAAAAATACCTCTAATGTGTCTGTATATGTATGTATCTGTGTATGTGCATGTTTGTTTGTATATGGGGCCCACTGACACTCTTTTGCCCAGAAAACACAAAAACCTGGAGCCGGCCCTGGCACTACATTATGGTTAGGTTCCTTGCTTATGCTATTGCAGATGCAGGGGGTCTTAGTAATAATGATAATACAAACTATTTCATCCTTGGATAGAATATTATCAATAGTGGACAAGAAACATATTTGAGACACTAGTCCGTCTAAGTGATGTTCTCCACCGTAATCTTTTTGCACTGTGTTCAATACAAATTGATTAAACGTTGTTTTTTTTCCCTTTATTATAAACCATAAAGAAATAAAACATTCACATATGAAATACAGAAATAAAAATCATAATCTGATAAGAATTGTATTTTCTTCTGGAGGCCATTAAGGCATCTCTGAAACATAAGCTCCATTAAAGTTTATCGTCTGCAAGAAATGGAAAAATATGATACTTTTAAAGTAAGAAAAAATGCTCACTTATGTTACAATGCTCTAAAAGGGCACGTGCTATAATGAGCCGACTGAGGAAGACGAAATCGATTTTATATAGAGGTTATTAAGGATGTTTGAATTTCTTTTAGGACGTCTCTAAAACTGGATTTTTTAATATCATATTCTAAAAGGTTTAATATTAAAATAGCACTAACCCCTCAACTGTGGAAAGTTGGCTCTGTCATCAGACTTTGCAGTCCTATGTAGGAAAAGCAAAGGAAGAGGAAAGGTCTGGGCTTCTATTATTCAATGGCAATGGCATAAAAGATATTGGGCTATTTGGACCAATTATAGAATACTCTGGACACATAGACCCGGATTCATCAGTAAAATCACTATGAAAAGTCACAAAATTTGAGGGCAATACAGAGATATACAAAAATTGTGCGCCTTTTTCACACCAATTTTTAACAGTTTTCTCAAAATCGGCTGAACTAGGGAGCAGACATGGTGGGCTAGCTTTGTCCATCAATGAAATGTCATGAAACTGGTGGCATTTCTTACGCCACTCTCTGTGCCAGCGTCTGTGATTGGTTGCACTCACACTAGCTGTCTGGGTCCCCAAAGTGGAATCTAAAAATAAATAAATAATTGGAAATAATGGCATAGGGTCCCGTGTATTTAGATACCCAGCACAGATAATGCAGACAGCTGGATGGGCTAGTATTCTCCTGGTGGGGAGGTCCATGGTTATTGGGGCCTTCCCAGCCTAAAAATAGCAGGCCCCAGAATTGATGCAGCCATTAGATGTGCCAATCTTGGTGCTTACCTTACTCATTCCAATTACTCTGGTGCGGTGGCAATCGGGGTAATATCACAGCTGCCAAGAAGCCCTGGATTAGTAATGGGTGAGGTGTCTATGAGACCCCCCTTTACTAATCTTATAAGGTAAAAATATATAAACACAAAACACAGAGAAAAATTCCTTATTAAAAAAAACACACCTCATTCTCCAATTTATTAACCCCCAAAACACCTATGCAGGTACGACGTAATCAACACCATTCCATCACGATCTCAGCTCTGCTGCATCCTGAGATCACATTGTGCTGTCACATTAGAAAATATGACTGATCACTGTGGGCTAAGGGACACACTGAGCTCAATTAAGGTGAGTACACTGAGTGCACCTCAGGTGAGGTCACCTAAAGTCAACGCTGGAGGTTCCCACGGTACCCCAGCTGTGACCTCAGATGAACTTATTTATGCCGAACATTGTACATATATACATTGAAATGCAATTATGGAGCATACAGGATAGATAGACATGCTAATGCTATACAAATAATGAAAAATGGAAACTAAACTTTCAAAACACTTTGATTTATTCAGTACAGTAAATGAGCAACTTGCACAGAAATCCCCCCACTTACACACTATGACATTAAATCAGTGAGGTTATTATTGGTTATCTGATGAATGTTCTGCTGCACTAAATTCACTTGGGCAATCATCAAGATCAACTGCTGGCAGCTACCATTGCTATTGCCAACCAATGAAGTTTCAGATATGTTTGATGTGAGACAAGTTCAGAGATGCTGCATGTCATGGTGGCATGTTTAGGCCATAAATGTTGTTCACAGTAGGACCAGCAACATGGTCACTTTTTAGAGAAATGACCATACCACTGATTTGATGCTGAGCTTATAAGTATATCTGGAATGAAGGATAGAGACATCTGGACATTATGCTAGACGACACCATAATCCCAGGAGTAAGACTGATGTTAAGTTCCTTTGTGAACTGTCTAAAGGTCCAGTCACACTAAGCAACTTACCAGCGATCCCAACAACGATAGGGATCGCTGGTAAGTTGCTAGGAGGTTGCTGGTGAGATGTCACACTGCGACGCTCCAGCGATCCCACCAGCAACCTGACCTGGCAGGGATCGCTGGAGCGTCGCTACACGAGTTGCTGGTGAGCTCACCAGCAACCAGTGACCAGACCTCAGCGCCGCATGAAAGATGCTGCACTTGGTAACTAAGGTAAATATCGGGTAACCAACCCGATATTTACCTTGGTTACCAGCGCACGGAGCTACACGTGCAGAGAGCAGGGAGCAGCGCACACTGAGCGCTGGCTCCCTGCTCTCCTAGTTACAGCACACATCGGGTTAATTACCCGATGTGTACTGCAGCTAAATGTGCACAGAGCAGGGAGCAGCGCACAATGCTTAGCGCTGGCTCCCTGCTCTCCTAGCTACAGCACACATCGAGTTAATTAACCCGATGTGTCCTGCAGCTACATGTGCACAGAGCAGGAGCCGGCACTGACAGTGAGAGCGGCGGAGGTTGGTAACAAAGGTAAATATCGGGTAACCAAGGACAGGGCTTCTTGGTTACCCGATGTTTACTGTGGTTACCAGCCTCCGCAGAAGCCGGCTCCTGCTGCTTGCACATTTAGTTGTTGCTGTTTCGCTGTCACACACAGCGATCTGTGCTTCACAGTGGGACAGCAACAACTAAAAAATGGCCCAGGACATTCAGCAACAACCAACGACCTCACAGCAGGGGCCAGGTTGTTGCTGGATGTCACACACAGCAACATCGCTAGCAACGTCACAAACGTTGTTCGTTAACAGCGATGTTGCTAGCGATGTTGCTTAGTGTGACGGGGCCTTAAGAGCTGAGGGAGTGTTTTAGGCTACAACATGCACACTGTTCTTCACTACCCTTAAACACTTGCCCTGCTCGTAGATGGACCAGCCCAAAACTGTTGGCCAAAGAATATACATAATGAGAGGACTATGAACCAGACGAACTGCCCCAGAAAGCAAAAATAAAATGGAAGACACTGGTATTTTGACTATGCATATTGTGAAGTTTCTTTTGAGAGTTGTAGGATTGTTTTAGAGGACAGAGATATTTGAGGTTCCAACAAATACTGTAAGAGGTTGAGCACTACCTACAAGACATCCACATGTGATGGCCATCTGTTTTTTTTCTGTCCTATCAAAACTCATTTGTGCCTGGGATTCAACATGGCTATCCAAGCCTAATACGACTTCTATGATGGCAGCTTGTGGCTATAAACTTTACCAAGGGGCTATCTATAATAGAGATTTTACTTGTTGACAGCTATATTATATTGAATAAAGCTATTGACTTTGGACAAAGTAAAATTAAAGGCAGATGTATTAAACAACATGAAATAGTTTTTGTCATTATTCCTCAGCTTGATACATAAAGGCAAGACTTTACTATGATTCACAGATCCACGGGTCTTTCAGGTCTCATACTCGTAATCAAAATGCCATCGTTGCGGAGATTTACTGTAACATTACAAGCTGCCATTTATGCACATAAATAATAGGAGCTCATTATTTGTTGGGTTAAATCTGCCCACAACTGTCGTGGCAGGCACGTGTCCGCAATACCTGGCTTTTCTCCTCATAGCTATGTAACACTACGAAGGCTTACGGAAAGCCTGAGGTTGTTTCTGCAGATCATATGCAATAGCTGCCTCAGAAGTGGCTCTCGGGGCTGGAGGGTTAATCAATTTGTCATTGTTTTCTCTCTCACCAATTGTTCATAACTGGAGAGCTTTTAAAGTGCCATAGATCCTGATGTCCCAGTGTCATAATGTGACACTAATAGTTACACTCGGCTCAGCGAGCCAGCTCCTGGAGATGGATTGCTTTCCATGCACCAATTATAATCTGTCCATCTAAGTGATAAAGAGGGGGCGGTAGTGATGGGGAAAGGAGGAGTGCTATACTGGGCCCCTTCTCTATCTCTACATAAAGAGAAAGATTTGACACCAGTTTATCTCTAATCTTCTGTTCTTCTATTAGGGTTAAGAGTGTACAGTAGAAAATCACTTTAACTTATTCAATCGTGTTAGTCCTCAAGGACCATTGTGTATAAAGGTGAAGCTCTCTTGAGACATGGGTACATTTATGCAGTTACCAGACAGTATATGGACTCACATGATAAGCTGTATTGGGTCATGCACTGAATGTAGCAAAATAGCTTAGGATGTTTTTGGATAACCACATACAGTAATTCCAATCACGTGTATATACATATTTATTTCCGCTGGCTATAGTTTCTCCATACATTGACAACATCTGCTTCTGATCAATAACAGAGTAGCTCGTATACATTTATAGCCTCAGATGATGAATAAGATTTATAATGGGAACAGGAACTCTGGACTAGAGTAGGTGTGAATTGATTTGCAAGACCTAGTCCGGTAGCATGGTCAGTACTATAGTTTGCGGCCACTGGACGGGAGGCTTGAGAACCACCTCCATCATCGCATCTGCAGATCTTCTTTTGATTAGCGGGTCTAGCATGACATAATAGTTGCAGCATAACGCAAATGTGACAGTGTCGCGGGCGGAGGAGGGGAAGCTGCGCTCACCACGCTCGGGTCTGGCGCTGCTGCTGCTTCGCTTGCTGCTCGGTGGCTCGAGCGGTGGTCCGGATCCGGGGACTCGAGCGGCGCTCCTCGCCCGTGAGTGAAAAGGGGAATGGTTTGGGCGATTTATTGTCCGTGACAGGGAGCAGCTTGGATGTTGTTTTTCCCCTCCGTGGGTAGGGGGGGTTGGTTGTCCCGGGGCCCGGTGAGGGAGGAATGGCAGGCGGGTTACGGGGCCTAGTGAGGTGCAGGGTCGCGGGGGCAGCGCGGTGCCGCACGGCACGGTGGTACTCACTCAGCCAATGATGAATGCAAAGTCTCCGGTAAAACAAACAGCTGGATGGATGGGTCCCACAGACGGCTGCGGTGGTTCCTCTCCCGGTAGGTTGGCGGTGACTGCCTTTCCCTGCACCTGCGTTATGTTCTCGGTTCTGGTGGCTTCCCACCGGTAACCCGCTCCCCAGCTTGGATGGAGGCTGAGGGAGCCCCTTTTGCCCGCAGGCTCTGGCCCTGGGAACTGTAGCCTTGGCGGTGACTGTATTTCCCTTCACGGTTTGAGCGGTTGCCTTCAATCGGGTCTTGACTGCTGGGAAACCCCGGAGGTTCCCTTCGCTAACGGATTTGACCGGTTTTACGGCGACTCCAAGCCTGGTCGGGGTCCATAGGGCCTGCCGATTGGTGCTGGCTTCTCTTCGCTCCCCGATCCGGTACCGGCGGGCCACCGCCCGTCCCCGGTCCTTACGGTTCACGTCAATCATCCCCTCCTGCAGACGGTCACCACCGTCTGCCAACCTTGCTGTATGTGCCCGGGCCACGCACCCGGACACCGTCAGTCTGCTCCGCTACCACTTCACTCCTCTACTTCAAACTACACTCTACTCTCTTCTTCCTTTTCCCGCCTCCAGGACTTTGAACTCCTCGGTGGGTGGGGCCAACCGCCTGGCTCCACCCCCTGGTGTGGACATCAGCCCCTGGAGGGAGGCAACAAGGATTTTTGTCTAACCTTGATGTGCCTAGCCGGGGTGTGGGGTGTGTTGTTGCAGTATCTGTGATGTCCTGGCTTGTTCAGGGCGCCACAACAGCACGTCAGGCTAGTTAATTAAAAGAATATGCGCACATGATGGCAGGTAGTAGTTGTTCTCATAGTTCCTATTCAACAGCCACAGATTACTGACCTGGTCATTGAACTGGGTTCTGAGAATTGATTTACACCAATGCTACTTTGGACCTCTTGAATCATGTCTAAAGCCCGCTTTACACGCTGCAATGTATCTTACAATGTGTCAGCAGGGTCACATCATAAGTGACGCACATCCGGCATTGTAAGTACATTGCAGTGTGTGACAGGTACGTGCGATTGCGATTGAACGTTAAAACGTTCATCACATACACATCGTACCTGTCTCTAGAATTGCACGCTAGATTGTTTATCATACCCGGGGTAGCACACATTGCAGTGTGTGACACCCCAGGAATGATGAACAGATCTTACCAGCGTCCTGCAGCTTTCGGCCCATAATGCGGAAGGAAGGAGGTGGGCGGGATGTTTACGTCCCGCTCATCTCCGCCCCTCCGCTTTTATTGGCCGGTTGCCGCGTGACGTCGATGTGACGCCGAACGTCCCTCCCACTCCAGGAAGTGGATGTTTGCCGCCCACAGCGAGGTCGTATGGATGGGTAAGTACGTGTGATGGGGGTTACTCGTATGTGCAGCACGTTCAACAAATTGAACGTGCCGCACATACGATGGGGGCGTTGCAAATTGCATACGAAATCGTATGCGAAATTGCAATGTGTAAAGCAGGCTTTAGAGACACATAATGTGATAGAATCGGTGTGCCTTTGAGCTACTGACTACTTCTCAATAGGAAGAGACATTGATTCTTGACAAAGATGAGAGCCCAACTTCTAATCACTATGTAGTGAGATCAGGGCAGTGAATCATTGTATGTCTCACACAGGAGTAGACTGTTCTGGGCTACTGAATGACACATGCTCTCATCTCTGATCTGATCAATAACCTTACATTACTGCATGTACTTGATCAATTAAGTGTAATTGTGTGCCAACTGCTATTTGATTTCTATTACCTGTTGCTTACCTATTTCTCCCCCACCAATCTCCCTGTTCCTGCCTAATAAAAACTTGTTGAAGTCACCACTGAGTCATCCTTCCTGCATGTTGCATTCCTGACCTCCGGTAACAGTTGCTGCCAGCTTATGATTGGGCAATGTTACACAGGAGGAAGAAGTACATATCCCCAGTAAAAACTGATCTGATCACACACCTTTGGACTTAACAAAACTTGACTCATAGGTGCCAAATACTTTGACTGCTAATATCTCTGCAACGGAGAGCCAAAATAAAAAAAAACGTTGTAGCCCCTATTACGCCATGTGTCTAGATCACCATGGGAAATTTGGTAAAAGTTCCTCTTCAATGCTCACAAAGACTATGACTAACACTGCGACATAACATCTCTGGCTGAATAGCCTAATTATTCATTTTAAATGAATAATACACAAGTTGACATAAAGCTCCATGATGTCACCTTTGAAATTCTGCAAGTAATGTAATGTCACAATGGAAGGAAAAGGCATAAAATGTTGTTAATGCATAAGCTTCATTATGCACTTAGTGATGTAACAACACATGAATAATGCATAACATAACACTGTAGCACCCCTGAGACCCTCAGGGCACTACAAGGAACTGCATCCTCTTGGGGATGCAGGCCTACCCCCTGGGACCTGGAGTATCAGTGCCGATTCCACCAACACACATCTAAAATCCTACTTCTCCTCTCCACACTGGGCATAGAGTGTTAACCATGTAAGGGGATGGTCGCCATGGGAACGAGTCCCTGGGTATAGCCAGCCTGGTGGGAGGGGCCAGCAGTCAGAGTCAGCCTAGAGTCGAGAGCATACAGGAGAGGTGTGCGGACGTGCCTGAGCTGGGTCCGTGTAACGGTGACCCCGGGGCACAGGAGACAGGTCACCAGGATGGGTACCGAGATATCGCTAGGACTGGAGCACAAACTGGGCACAGTACCCTAGGTCAAATGTCAAGTTTCAAACGGTTTGATAAATACCTGCACGGTGAGAACACCTTCACGGACTTCATCTAATCAGACTGAGAAAACAGTTGCAGCATGCTGCAGGGGGAATTTGATCCATATTCACTCACACCCATAGAAGTCTATGAGTGCGCATGAAACATCGCACTGCACTCGGATGACACTGGAGTGCAGTACGATAATCACATCAGCTGGCCATGGAGGAGATAGGGAGAGTAATCCCTCTTTCTCCTCCGCATCTCCTGCCCTTACCGGTATAATGACAGCCAAAGCTTTTCACAGAAATCACACTGAAGCAGTATACAAAGATCGAGGGGTTTCCACAATACCCTCATTCAGTATTCCCATATCAAACACAGTATTCTCGCATCACCACATTATCATATCCAGCTGTAAGCATCCTGTCTCTAGCTTAAATTATCTCTAACCACCCAATGCCTGTATTTGAGTATCCAAATCTGCTCTTCTATGTGGAGTTACTCACAAAAGTCACAATCTGGAGACCCACTCTTCATAGCTGTTTACCAGACTTGGGGCTAATGCAACAAGCTGGCAGATAGCCGAGAGCCACATATTAAAGGTCCACAAGCTACATGTGGCTCCCAAGCCACAGATTTGGGATCCCTGGTCTAAAGCGGGCTTTACACGCTACGATATTTCTAGCAATTGCTAGCGAAATCGTACGCAAAAGCACCCACCCCCGTCGTGCATGCGATATCGTGTGATCGCTGCCGCAGCGAACATTATCACTACAGCAGCGTCACTTGCACTTACATGGTCGTCGTCGGCGCTGTGACTGCCGAACAATCCCTCCCTCAAGGGGGAGGTGCGTTCGGCGTCACAGCGAGGTCACCGCGACGTCACTAAGCGGCCGGCCAATCAAAGCGGAGGGGCGGAGATGAGCGGGACGAACATTCGCCCACCTCCTTCCTTCCTCATTGGGGCCGGCGGCAGGTAGGGTGAGGTTCCTCGCTCCTGCGGTGTCACACACAGCGATGTGTGCTACCGCATGAGCGATGAACAACATGGATAATCAACCATTAACAATTTTTGGTTTTAGGATGACCTCTCCATGGTGAACGATTTTCACCACTTTGGAGGTCGTTTAAGGTCGCTGGTCGCTGGTGTTACACCCTGCGATACCGTTAATGACGCCGGATGTGCATCACTAACGACGTGACCCCGACGATAAAACATTAACTTAATATCTTAGCGTGTAAAGCCCCCTTTATGGGTTACAGAAATTGTCAATTGCTTGGCTCTCTTCTTCAGTCTCATAAAATATGAATGGAGTGGCAGAGCACAAAATTAGGAATTGCTCCTTTCATTGATTATAGTGATCTTTAACCCCTTCACAATTGGACAATTTTCTGTTTTGTTTTTTTTTTAGTTTATTTTTTGCTTTTGTCTTTATTTCCCCTTCTTCAAAGAGCCATAACGGTATTATTTTTTATTTTCCGTCCACATAGCCGTGTGAGGCCTTGTTTTTTGCAAGATGAGTTGTAAGTTTGAATTATATCATTCATGTTATCATGAGATACTTCTAGAAAGGGGAAAAAAAATTGTAAGTGCATCGAAATTGCACAAAAAGTAGAAGTTGACAATTGTTTTTTGTTTGTTTGATTTTTTTGCCATATTCACAATACAGTAAAATTAACCTGACAATATGATTCTCCAGGTCAATATGATTACACAAATGCAAAACATACTTTTTTTTTATTTCGGTGGTGAAAAAAATTCGGAAATGTAGAAAACAACATTTTTAGTTTGTGTCACCATTATCTGAGGCCTGTAATGTTTTCATTTTTAAAAATATGCGTCTTTGTGAGGGCTTATTTTTTGCGACCGGGGCTGATGTTTTTACAATGTTTTAATGACCTCTTATTGCATTTCATTGCAATGTTAGGGTGGCCCAAAAAAACTTTGGCTTATTGCTTTTTCCCTCGTTACGCTGTTTACCGATCAGATTACCGTATTTTTTTACTTTAAAAGACGCCCCAGATTATGAGACGCACGCCAAATTTAGAAATAAAAAAAGGTAAAAGAAAAAAATGGGGTCCTTCTTATACTACGGTGTTGTCTTACCAGAGGGGGGCGGCAGCGGTGGTGGTGCGGAGTCACAGGAGGCAGAGGCTGTGCTGGCAGCCGCAGCGGGTCAGTGGTGGCAGCGGCGGGTCAGTGGTGGCAGCGGCAGGTCAGTGGTGGCAGCAGAAGCTGCCGTGGTTGTGTGGTGGAGCAGGCAGGTGTGGCGAGTGTCCCAGTCTGTGTGCAGTCTGGACTTCAAAGAAATGGCGCCTGGAGCAACGCGTGCGCAGATGGATCTCTCATCCAAGAGCTCCATCTGCGCACTCGCTGACTCAGGTACCATCATTTCAAGCCGGGACCGCAGACAGAATATTACACCCGCCGCGCAGCCCCCATGCACAGACAGGCACCCTGCCGGACACCCGCACGCACTGACAGGCACCTAACCGCCCACACACAGAGCCGCACAGACAGCCTCCTGGTAAGCTATATTCGGATCTTAAGACGCACCCCTCATTTTCCTCCCAAATGTTTGGGAAGAACAGTGCGTCTTATAATCCGAAAAATATGGTAATTTATTTTATATCTTGCTAGACTGGACTTTTTTTAATGCAGCGATACCAAATATCTGTATTTTTATATTTTTTATTGTTTTATTTTTATTGTTTATTTGTTCAATTGTTTTATTTTTAGACTTCCTGTCTACATAGAGCTTAGAGCAGGGGTCAGGAATCTTTTTGGCTAAGAGAGCCGTAAACGCCACATATTTTGAAATATAATTCCGCGAGAGCCGTACAATATGTTTAAAGAGCCATTGACAGATCAATCGCTCCAATGTTCACTTAGTACAGCAAGGAATGCTCCTCCCTGCTGTATAAAGCCACAACTGGACTGAAACAATGGTACTACACTCTGCTACAAACAGACACACACAACTCTGCTACAAACAGACAAACACACACAACTCTGCTACAAACAGACAAACACACACAACTCTGCTACAAACAGACAAACACACACAACTCTGCTACATACAGACAAACACACACAACTCTGCTACATACAGACAAACACACACACAACTCTGCTACATACAGACAAACACACACAACTCTGCTACATACAAACACACACAACTCTGCTACATACAGACAAACACACACAACTCTGCTACATACAGACAAACACACACAACTCTGCTACATACAGACAAACAAACACAACTCTGCTACAAACAGACACACACAACTCTGCTACAATCAGACAAACACACACAACTCTGCTACAAACAGACAAACACACACAACTCTGCTACATACAGACAAACACACACAACTCTGCTACATACAGACAAACACACACACACACAACTCTGCTACATACAGACAAACACACACAACTCTGCTACATACAAACACACACAACTCTGCTTCATACAGACAAACACACACAACTCTGCTACATACAGACAAACACACACAACTCTACTACATACAGACAAACACACACAACTCTGCTACAAACAGACACACACAACTCTGCTACAATCAGACAAACACACACAACTCTGCTACAAACAGACAAACACACACAACTCTGCTACATACAGACAAACACACACAACTCTGCTACATACAGACAAACACACACAACTCTGCTACATACAGACAAACACACACAACTCTGCTACATACAAACACACATAACTCTGCTACATACAGACAAACACACACAACTCTGCTACATACAGACAAACACACACAACTCTCCAACAAACAGACACACACAACTCTGCTACAATCAGACAAACACACACAACTCTGCTACAAACAGACAAACACACACAACTCTGCTACATACAGACAAACACACACAACTCTGCTACATACAGACAAACACACACAACTCTGCTACAAACAGACACACACAACTCTGCTACAATCAGACAAACACACACAACTCTGCTACAAACAGACAAACACACACAACTCTGCTCCATACAGACAAACACACACAACTCTGCTACATACAGACAAACACACACAACTCTGCTACATACAAACACACACAACTCTGCTACATACAGACAAACACACACAACTCTGCTACATACAGACAAACACACACAACTCTGCTACATACAGACAAACACATACAACTCTGCTACATACAGACAAACACATACAAATCTGCTACATACAGACAAACACATACAACTCTGCTACATACAGACAAACACATACAACTCTGCTACATACAGACAAATACACACAACTCTGCTGCTCTGTGGGGCCTGCACCCGCGGCTCGGTGGGTACAGCACCCGCGGCATCGGCGGGGCCAGCACCTGCGGCATCGGCGGGGCCAGCACCCGCGGCATCCGCGGGGCCAGCACCCGCGGAATCGGTGGGGCCAGCACCCGCGGAATCGGCGGGGGGGGGATTGGCAGGGCATACATCTGGGGGGTTAGAAGCAGCTCACCGGGGCCCATAATGGGGAGGCGGGGAGGGCATTTACCCGATTAGGTCACGGTGGAGAGGGGGCCCACACAGCGCCGGACAGAAGCTCGCCTCCTTCATCTGTGGGACTGAGAAGGCGGTAGCTCCGCCCACAGATGAAATTCAAAACAGGATGTCTGCGCGCCTTAAAGTGACGGCGCCACAGATTGCTGCCGAGGACTGCGGTCCCCGGAACTCGGCCGGGGGCAGCAGAACTATAAAGGCGAGTGGGCCCCGGCCAAGGGACAGGAGAACTGACGAAGCCGAGTGGGCCCCCCCGGCTCTCCAGGGCCCCGGCATTTGCCCGGGTTTGCCGGGTGCTGACGCCGGCCCTGGACGCAGGTGCGTGCTTGCAGACGGCGCGGCTATGCAGGGAGTTATGGGAAATGTAGTCCATGCTCCCTGCCGCTCACCACTGCCGCCAATGCTTATCAGGCCATCAAAGAACTACCAATATCAGCGTGCACCGCGGCCTGATGGAGCGCGGTGCATGCATCCTTCCCATAGACAGGTAGGAGCCCTGTCTGCGAGCCAGATACGGCCATCAAAAGAGCCATATCTGGCTCGCGAGCCATAGGTTCCCGACCCCTGGCTTAGAGGGATGCTGCTACTATGTTTTTAATCAAGTGATATCATAGACCTAATGGAAAATAGAAGAATTAATTGGGTAGAAGGTCAAATTAAGTAATTGTAACAGTGCCATATAATATGATGAATGCAATATATTAAGATAAAAACTTTGATGGAAGTGCTTCTTTAAGTTTATGGGTGTAACATGAAAAAATGTGAAAAAGTTGTTGGAGTATGAATACTTTTTCAAGTCACTGTATATGTTGTTTTGATGGCTTTAAGGGGATATCCCTTACTTTTTTTTTTATACTGTGTCAAAGAACTAATAGGCAGGTATTTGCTAACTACCTGTCTGTTGTGCCCGGGGACGTTCTCCACTGGCATAGAGCAGTCACAGACCGCTCCTGCCGGCAATTCAGTGTCTTCCACTGTTGTCACGTTAACAAAGTGACAACTTCTTTTCCACTCTGCTCTGTTGATGGGGTTTGAATACTTGGTCTATTGCCAGCTGTGGGGATTTTATTTTGTGTATTGGTAAAACATAAGAAAACCTTATGATTTGGGCATCCGATTAATTATATTTACCCATAAATTAACCAAAATACATAAACCACTATCATTAGAATGCACCTCTGCAGATGTGGCCATGCATTGCCCATGATGGGGGGGGCCTTCTTGATAATTTCTGTTCCCCGTTTCCGTGCTGTACCCTGAGCTACAGTGGCTCAGTGGCTAGCATTGTTGCTTTGCAGCACTGGCGTCCTGGGCTACAATTCAACCAAAGACAACATCTGCTTTGAGTTTATATGTTCTCCTCGTGTTTTTGTGGTTTTCTCCCACACTCCAAAAACATACTGATAGGGAATTAAAATTGTGATCCTCAATGGGGACAGAGATGATGTTTGTAAAGTGCTATTGAATAAATGGTGCTATATAATTGAGTAAAATGAATAAATACTCTATTGACTTGATTTAATCCCATGTCCAGAGTAGTGCACCCCCTCTATCATTTTCCCCCAGGGTTTGGGCATAGTGGTTCCTCATGGGATAACATCTTTATTAAAACACATTAGAAGTAAAAAAAATAAATAAACTTTATGCGCAAAATGTTTGTATGATCAGTTTTTACAATGTTTTATGCAGCACATCCAGAATTACATGTATGTTAGACCAGAAAGGAGAAATGTCAGTGAAAGTAATACTAGTCAATACCAGTCAAATATCGTCTTGTTATTTTTGCGCAATGAATGGCTTTATACCCTATAAACATAGTAAAATACTCATCATTGACTTCAAGTTAATGCTCCCACTTAAGTAAGATAAACAGTGTTAAAACTCTCTAAAAAGGAGTCCCGCTGTTATCTAAAGAGGGATAACCGGAGGAACAAGTGTTTCCCATTTCAATGACCCTTGTTAACCCATACATCACTGAATATTGGATCTTGTTAAAAATGTTATTAACGTACAAATGTAAATAAAAATGTTATGGCCCAACGTGATTTATGGGGTTGTGCAGATATTGCTTCTGTGATATAAATCAGCACCCGAAAAATAGAAAGGGGGACTGGACAGAAAATTAACATTCGGTGATTGCCGTTTTGTAGACAGATCTCTGTTATAAGAAACCCAAACAATAATATTCCAGAAATATCATAAATAATTCATAAGTAGAAATTTTATTGGTTAAAAACATACACACAATTAAAAGCATGATAAAAACATAAACAAAGGAGGGGAAGGTAGGAAAAAATGCGCATATATATAATATATTTGGGTGGGTCAATAAAGAGTTTTTGCTGTATAGATGTTAATACAGAAACAAATTTAACTAAATTGATCAGTACAGAAATGAATTTCACTGAGTTGATCACAAAGAGAATTGCTCCAATAAACAGATATGTATAAAAGTTACTATATTTAACAGAGGTATTTTCCCTGAGTAATTATAATTAATAGCCCTGATCCCACATCATGCTCCTCACCAAAGGTGAGTCTAGCCTTTTGATTCTTTCTGCTAATGAGAGGTTTGGTCACTGCAGAGCGGTCTTTCAGTCCAAATGCTCTTAAACGTCATCACACTATATGACGAAACAGATCTTTACCCTGTTTGGTGCTGAAATGCCAAGCAATTCCAGCTGCAGTGTTGAAATGGTTATCAGTGGAGATTCTTCGTATTATCCTGTCCTCTCTTGCATTTGGTCTTTCAAGGGTGACCAGCCTTCTTGGGGGACTTGAGAGAGTTTTTGATGTTGTAAAGATGCAATATTCTCAAAATCACAGACTTGGAATGACCAACTTCTCTTGCTATGGCTGATAGGGTCACCCCTTTGGCCTTCATCTGGACAACCTGCTGCTGGAGGGTTTCAGTCACTTTGGAACAGCACACCATTTTTGCAAAGTCAGTGCAAACTGGAAGGCTGTCAGTTAACACTAGAAGTCGCAGAAATTTCGAACTCCCCCACTGAAGTCCTGAAAGAGGGTCTAATTAGTCCAAACTGAATAGAAGTAACTAGAAACTAAATGGCTAAACTCAATGGAAAACAACCTTCTGTGGTGCGACAGTAATGGCCTTAATTACAGAACAAAAGACGGTGATTATAGGATCTTAGCTAAAATCTTTCAGGTCATTCGACCCGTCTCTGGGTTCCAAAGGTAGAAATGTTCAATGACCCCTCTCTGGGACTTCTAGTGTTAAATAGGGTTTATCAGGGTTTATTTATTACATAGGGTTTGTCAGATAATTAAAGAAATTAAGGTGCCAGATTAACACCAATAACTTGCAGGTATCTGAAAGTGTTCTCTAATTTTGATCAGTGTTCTTTTATGTCATTTACATTCTTATTGTGTGCTTAAAATAAATTCAGTTTATGAAAAAAGCTTAAAAAATTGTTTAAAAGAACTGAAGTCCTCAGTGGTTGATACCTTTTAATGGCTAACTGAAAAGATGGTAATAATAGCAAGCTTTCGAGACTACTCAGGTCTCTTTATCAGGCATGGTATAACACAAAATCTGAAGAGTCACATATTTATACACAACAGGACATAGAATAGTGCAGTAAAAAAAACAAAAAAAAAGCTTAAAATACTGCTAGTTTACTCATGTTAGAATATAATCACATAGGACTAAACAATGACCTTAACATTTAGGAAATTGTGTGTTGTTCTCTAATTTTGATCTCCAGTGTATGTCTTGGTATTAAAGCCTCAGTGTTATAGGACTCTTAGATATCAATGCACCTCAACCTCCTCCATACCTGGCTGCCAGCAGTTTCCAATATTGCATATGTGACGCCCTGGGCAAGCCAGGGGTCACAGGTCACAACATCACATGCACCCCACATTCCCTGCAGGAACATCCAAGCTAACCTAAAATCCTTGTTGCCTTCCTCCAGGGGCTGATGTCCACACCAGGGGGTGGGCCAGGCGGTTGGCTCCGCCCACCGAGGAGTTCACAGCCCTGGAGGCGGGAAGAATCAGGCAGAACAGTTTAGGAAGTGAAAGTAGAAGGAAGTGAAGTGGTAGAGGAGCAAAGGAAAGGAGCTTGAGTGAAGAAGTAAAAAGGAACAGTTAAGCAAGCCTGAAGCTGGTCCGGGTGTGTGCCCCGGACTGAGACAGCAAGGTCAGCAGACGGCGGTGATAGTCTGCAGGGGGACTGCTTGGAGGTTTCTGGAAGGACCGCGGACGGGTGGTGACCCGGCGGTACCGGAGCAGTATACGAAGAACAGTCAGCACCAGGGCAGGGGCCTTTCGGATCCCGGCAAGGCTAGGAGTTGCCATAATTTGCCAAATCCGTCAGTGAAGGGGACCTCTGTCTCCTAACAACCAAGTCCCGATTGAAGGCAACAGCCCGACCGTGAAGGGGAGACACCGCCACCGCCAGGGCACCAGTTTCCCAGGGCCAGCGCCTGCGGGCAAAGTAGGGCTCTGTCAGCCCAGATTGAAGCAGAGGAGTGGGTACCCGGTGGGAACCCATCTCTACCAAGAGACTTTTCATAGGTGCAGGGAAGAGACCGTCACCGCTAACTGCAGGGAACATCAGCACCATAACCGTCCGAGGGACCCGTCCAACCAGCCGTTTGTTTACCGAGAACTGTGTCGTGTTTACTGGCTGAGTGAGTACCTCCGTGCCGTGCGGCACAGCGCTGCCTCTGCGCCCCTGCACCCCCACAGGCCCCATACCCACCTGTCAACCATACCAACCCCATCACTGGGCCCCGGGAGCACCAAGACCCCTACCCACGGAGGGGCAAATCAACAACTGGCTGCTCCGTACCATCACTCCCGGGCTCCCCAAACAGAGCAGCGGTGGTGTCCACTCAATCACCACAGCCGCGGGTGGCGTCACGGACAATAAACTATCCCAAAACCCAATCCCCTTTCACTCACGGGCGAGGAGCACCGCTCGAGTCCCCGGGATCCGGCCCATCGCTCGAGCCACCGAGCAGCAGCAGGCCGCAGCAGCCGTGGCAGCCGGACCCGAGCAGAGGGGGAGCGCGGCGTCCCCTCCTCCGCCCGCGACACATAACCTTCCTGTAGTCTCCAGTACATCTCCCTGGCTGTCTGTGGCTTCTAGTTCCATAGCGACCTACTTGCTTGCAGTTTCTAGTATCACACAACTTGCCTTCAGTCTCCAGGACATCTTCCTGGCTGTCTGCAGCTTGCAGTTTCACAGTTATGTACCCACCTGTGGTCTCCGGGGCATCTTCTAGACTGTCTGCGGCTTCCAATTCCATGGCTACCTACCTGGCTGCGGTTTCCAGTATCGCAACTAACTGTTTGTGATCTCTAGTATATCACCTGCCTGTGGTTTAAATGATATCTTCCTGGCTGCCTGCAGTCTCCATGTCCCTCTGCTGTCTGTTCCCTCCCTGCTTTACCCACCTGCTTCAACGACGCTTGTGGCCAATGTGCCCACCCGGACCTTGGGTTTGGAGGATCCACCTCATCTTGTTAGCACCCTGTCACCAGCTAAATGAGTGGCTAAACCATTGTTTGAGTGATATCTAAAGTTTACAGGGGCTTCAAGACTAATATCTACTGAACCAGCTAATGGTCTGGTGTGCATGCGGGAAATAGACAACTGATTGTTGGAAGAGATGTTGATCAGTCATGTCCGATTTTGGACTGATGATCACATTGTTCTCCCAGAGATAAGCTGTAAGCCAATATGACAGTCAGTGGCTTTCTCAAAGAGAACATATGTTTGCCTAGCCAAATAAGTTCCTGTGTATGTGAGAGTCAGCTGCCTCGTTCAGTTTACAGCCATCTAATTCAGCATTGTTTAGTCGTCAGCCATCCAATCTGTATGGCCAGCCTTAGGCCCCCTTCACACGTCAGTGAAAAACACACACGTTTTTTACTGACGTATTAAAGATACATATGTCCCACCATGTGTCGTGATTTTGGCCAAGCGGGGTGATGCAATGCGAGACTCTCACGAGTCATATGCAAGTGCAATCATACCCTCAGTGTCAGCCTGCTTCTCTCTCTGTAGAGATGCTTGTCTTTAGAGAGAAGTGAAGCAGAGCTGACAATGCTCTCCCTGCTTCTCGCTCTGTAGTCACATGTCTGTACAGAGTGATGAAGTAGAGCTGACATTGCTCGCTCTGTTGAGACACTTGTCTATACAGAGTGATGAAGCAGAACTGACATGGCTCTCCCTGCTTCTCGCTCTGTATAGACGCTTGTCTGCACAGAGCGATGAAGCAGAGCTGACATGGCTCTCCCTGTGGACTGCGTCGGACTAAGGATTTTTTTATAATAAAGATGGAGTCTCTAAATGCTTTTTTTTTTGTTTATTTCTAATAAAAAAAATGTTTCTATGTGTTGTGTTTTTTTACTGTTTACTAGAAATTCATGGTGGCCATATCTAATTTGGCATGACACCAGGAATTTCGGGCCTAGTACCAGCTGAGAATACAAAACTGGTATTAATTCCTTCATTACCCAGCGTGCCACCTCCATCAGGGCTGCTGGATGAGCTCGGTAAAGCACATGGAAATGGCGCTAAGAAACAATGAGCCATTTCCAGAGGCAGCTGCAGTTTTTAGCGTGGGGGGCCCAGAATGTTTGGGCCTTACCACGCTGAGAATCCCAGCCTCCAGCTGCCTGGCTTTACATGACTGGCGATCAAACCATGACCGAGCCCACGCATTTTTTTTTTCAATTATTTTTTTAAATAATTTAAAAAAAAATGAGCTTCCTGTATTTTGATTGCCAGCCAAGGTAAAGCCAGGCAGATGGGAGTGGAAGCCTGTAGCTGTCCGCTTTACCTGTGCTGAAAATCAAAAATACCGCCGAGTGCTACGTCATTTTTTAAATTTATTTATTTTTACACTATTATATGTGTGAGGGACCCACCAGACAATCACAGATGCTGTCACGCAGAATAGGCGTCTGTGATTGACTGTTGGAGTAACCTGGAATCAGCACATACATTCTAGATGCTAGAATGTATGGACTGGTTTCAGGTTACTCCAGCATCCAATCACAGACGCCCCCTCTGTGACAGCATCTGTGATTGTCTGTTATTTTAACAGTAAGCTAAAACAACAACACAGAGAAAAAAATATTTTATTAGAAATAAAACAGAAGACATTTAGGACTCCATCTTTATTGCTCAAAAAAAACCCCTCCAATGTAGTCCAAAAGCGGGTGGGCATCTTCAGCTTTGCTTCATCTGACTTACAGGACCTTCCATGCCGTCATAGCCATGTGACCAGTCTGGTGTGAATGTTGCTACCTCGTGGGTTACAGGACCTTTTCTGACGTCATAGCCATGTGACCAGTCTGTAAACCAATGTCTGTACAACATTCCCTCCAGACTGGTCACATGGCTATGATGTCATGGAAGGTTCTGTAAGTCAGTGGTGGTTACCCGGGGGCAGAGCAATGATCGGACGCGTAAGCAGAAGTGGCCGGGAGACAGAGTCTGTAGGAGGAATCGCGGACCTGTAAGTATAATGACAATGTTTATTATTAACTATATTCTTTATTTTACAGCCCCCATCACATAACTGTAAAGTCCAATTTTGGTGTTCGGACGCAAGTTCTCGTTATCTCAGAACCTGAACTAGAACTTTACAAAACGTTCGGGTGAGGCTCCCGAACACAAACATCGGGGTATTCGCCCATCACTACTTATAGGGCATGTAACAAACGTTTATAGCCCCAAACATGCACATTCAGAAGCTTGAATCCACAACAGCAGCCAATAATGTCTGCATATCACAACGAGGAAAGAATTTCACAGTTTACATTTGCGATTTGCAATAATCTCTTCAATGGTACAAGAGTAAATATTTTCTATGTTGATAGAGTACAGCAGAAAATCAGTATAGGCACTATAAAATGTTAATTAATTGCAGACGAAAGAATAAATGTGTTTTCTTAATGAGAGTAATATATCTCCTCTATAATACTTTTGATACATTTATTATTAATGTGTCATTCTACTTTAACTGCAACCAGATAACAGAGCCTTATAAATAGTCATCATACGGTTTATATACATCCGAAGCTCCACGTGTGAGTACTAATTGTAATGATTAACAATATCACAGCTGATACACACAGAGGAAAGAATCTAGAAATGCGGATTGGAACAATATTAGGCCAGGATGAAACATAAAATTACAGAGTAAGCATTATAGCAGAGGTCACTTTTGATATAATTTGTTTTTTTTTTTGGAAAGTGAGAACTAATGGCAATACTGGGTTCAGATGGCTGTATTTCACTGTGTGTGTACAGACCACAATGCCAAATTGACCTTGTGTATCTTGATCGGAGCTCAACAGCCTCATAAGCATGTACAGTCATGGCCAAAAGTCTTGGAACCCTTGAAATGTTTCCAATTAAGTTTATCCCTGAAAATTATAACGATTATACATGTCTTGTCATAGACATGTTTGTTTCCTTTCTGTGTATTGAAAGAACACAAAAAATCAGTGACAAAAAGATAAATTGGATATAATTTCCTACATATCCCCAAAAATGGTCAAAATTATTGCCACCTTAACAAAATTGCAGATAAACAACTTTGTGTCAAGCTTGTGATGCTCATTCAAACTCACCTGTGGCAAACCACAGTTGAGGGCAATATGAAAATCACACCTGAAACGAGATAAAAAGGGTAAAAGTTGCCTCAATCTTTGCATTGTGTGTCTGTGTGTGCCACACTAAGTATAGGGAACAGGAAGAAGAGAAGAGAACTGTCTGAGGACTTTAGAACCAAAATTGTTGAACAATATCAACAATTTCAAGATTAATTATGTCCATTTCCAGAGATCTTGATGGTCCTTTGTCCACAGTGCAGAAAATAAATCAAGACATTTACAACTCATTGCACTGTAGCTAATCTCCCTGTACATGGACAATAGAGAAAAACAGATGAACAGTTGCAACACATAGTCCAGATAGTGGCTAAGCAACCCCAATCAAGTTGCAAAGAAATTCAAGCTGTCCTGAAGATTGAGGGTGCATCAGTGTCAGTGTGAATTATCCATTGACATTTGAATTAAATGAAATGCTATGGCAGGAGAACCAGGAGGACCCCACTGCTGACACAGAGACATAAAAGCTAGCCTCGGTTTGCCAAAATGTACGTGAGTAAGCCAAGATATGTCTGGGAATGCATTGTAATGGGGCCGGTGTAGGGGCAGCGAGTGGGGTTAGTGAACCCACTGGACCACAGGGGAACTCTGCTAACCATTTAGTGGGAGGGGCTTAAATAAGCACTTACCATGAAGCTGACACCAGGTATCACTCTCTGGGCAGTGACTGGGACTGTGGCAGCTGAAACCCAGAACAGGAGACAACCTCATTTATAGGCACAGGTTTAGGCGGGATGGCTGGGGCAGACAGGCAGGTGGGTACAGACATATGGTATGCACGGCAGGGACAGATAGGTATGGGAAGGCAGATACAGGTGACAGACACAGGCACAATGGGACTGGAGCACGGGAACCTGACAACTAGATAGCAAACTGAAAACTGACTAACTAAAGTTGTTGAACAGGCACCTCCCCTAATGGGAGCTTGCCTTAAATACATAGTGTACCTCAGCCATAGGCTGAGAGGCATTTCCTGGAAGTGGCGCATCAGCCTTTTAAGAGGAGGGCAGGTGTGCGCACTCGCGCCCTATGCACACTCCCAGGAGACCTGGACTGTATGCACAGGCCTCAGGAGGGCAAGGAGGCTGGAGCATATTTGGACAGCTGGGGGGATGATCCGGCTGCGGTGGTAAGTAAGTCGACATCCCTTCAGGGACGCCGGCATCTTGTGGACATATGAGACCAAGATAGAACCTTTTGGTAAAGCAATAATTTTTTGTGATAAATACTTAATTTTCTTGAGCAAATTCAAGGGTGCCAACACTTTCAGCCATAACTGTATGATGAAGTCCAATCAGTAGACCAATAGTCTGTAGATCGCAGTCCATACTCCAAAAATGTGGATGTCTAAAAAGGCCTTAGGCATCGCTCAGATGTCTTAGAAACAGGATCTGATAATGGACAAAGCACAGACTGGCCGCAGGTCCCCTGACCCAAACTCAATAGCCTCTTATGCTATAAACTCAGTCACATTCAGGTCAGGAGACAGTGGGCAGTTCATGCATCACAATCCGTACTTTGAACGTGTTTCACTTACGTGTAAATGAGACCAAAATATCACAGTAGGAACAATAGTGAACTCTGAGATGACAAAACAACGTGACCTTTGGAATATACAAGTTTATAATAGGGAACTGTTTACACAGTCTTATAATACAGTGTTATTTTTTAATATCTTTCAAATATCTTTCAATATCTTTCAAAATGGTGGTGCAGTGGTGGGTGGGCGTCCTTCCTATTAGCACAAAGCTCCAGATGCCCAAGTCATGTGAGCAGGTTTCAAAAAGAAAATGGAGATTGTCAGACCCTGATTACAACTATGGTACCGGACATTAATATGGGTACAGGGGAACCTCAGCAATCACCGTGCTGTTACTGAAAATAAATCTCTACACAAAGGCCAACGCTGATTATGCTGCCATATGGTGACCATATAGTGTTAGATACCAGTCCTGCAAAACATGGAAGAGATTACAGTACAGTTATAGATAGTGACTTACAGCTGACATTCTTTCTTATGGAGTCGTTCACTTTTCCTATATACAGTACAATGAGCCCACAGTTCCCCTAAAACACTATATAAAGGCCCCTACACTTTATGATGTGGGGGCCCCATCAGTAGCACTCAAACTTTATTATGGCCCCCACATTAGCTCCCATACTGTATAAAGGTCCCCACACTTTGAGGACCCACCACAGATGTCCCTACAATGTATTTGGGGCCCACCCACATTGTTTCAAGGCCCCAAATTGTATTAGGGTCCACCACACAGTATGAAGGCCCCCACACTGTAAAATGCACCCTACATTAGCCCCACACTTTATAATGGCTACATACTGTATTAGCCATCAAACTCTATTAAGACCACACATTAGTCCCCAAACTTCATATTGGCATTAGCCACCAAACTTTATAATAGCCCCCACAATTTAAAAGGGACCTGTGCTGTGCAAATTCTCTGAAGTACTTTTGGAGATGGGTTATGGTAGATAAATTCATGGGCAACAGCTCTGGTGGACATTCCTGCAGTCAGCGTGCCAATTGAACACTCCCTCCAAACCTGAGACATCTGTGGCGTTGTGCTGTGTGATAAACCTGCACATTTTAGAGTGGCCTCTTATTGTGGCCAAAGTATAATCAAAAACTCTGTTATATGTCACTATAATAGAATGTAAGACCTTATAATCCCCCCACCAAGTGCCGGCATATAACTCGTGGAGGGAAGAAGTGACCCAAAAGGCAATAAATATGAAATATAAAATTATTTTATTAAATTCATTTTAAAAAACATAAAATACCATACAAGAATGATAAAAAGACAGGGAGATTCCCAGATGATAGCAGCAGGACAAATCCAAAGTGACAAAATAACGCAAAAGTGCAAATAACGGACCCAAAGTATTGCAAAAAAAAAGTATTGTGGCCAGCCTAAGGCACACCTGTGCAATAATCATGCTGCCTAATCGGCATCTTGATGTGCCACACCTGTGAGGTGGATGGATTATCTCAGCAAAGGAGAATAAGTGCTCACTAAGGCTGGTTTCAGACGTGTGTGTGTGTGTGTGTGTGTGTGTCTGTGTGTGTGTGTCTGTGCGTATCTGTGCGTGTCTGTGCGTGTGTGTGCGTGTGTGTGTGTGTGTGTGTGTGTGTGTGTGTATGTGTGTGTTGAGAACCTAGAAGCCGGAACATTGCGAGGACAGCATCGGGGACTCATCACAGTTCCCAGTGAACTCTAATGAACCCATGAAGCTGTAGCTCGGGTGTCGCAGGGGTAATCAGGATGTCATCAGAGTTCATTGGGAACTCCGATGACCTCCTGGATGTCACTGTGCTGAAGAATACTTGCCTGTCCTTGGCGGTGCTATATCCCTCGCTGTCCCCGCGATGCTCTGGCTTCCAGGTCTTGAGTGCAGTGAATAATCGATGAATATACTGAGCGGCAGTCATGAGCGGGAGGCAGCAGAGCCGGAGAAAGCAGGTAAATATGAAAAATCTTTTTATTTCACAGACCCGTGTTTTCTCCGGTACCTGTCACACGCATGCAAACACGGATGTCACACGTGAGACACACGTATGACATGTGTATGACCATAACCATGCGTGTGACTGGTACCTGATTAAACACGGACGTCTGAAACCAGCCTAACCCAGATTTAGACAAATTTGTGAATATTATTTGAGAGAAAAGGCCTTTAGTGCACATAGAAAAAGTCTTAGATATTTCAGTTCAACTCATGAAAATTGGGAGCAAAAACAAAAGTGTTATATAGTTGTGTTTATATTTTTGTTCAATATACAGTCTGTATATATATATTCATAACAAGAGAACACCGGGCACCGCTAGATCTCCCAAACATTCGCAATCCTACAGACAGCATGGGTGCACAATCCCAGAATTAGTCCAGACCATAGATCCACTTAGTAGAAAGAAGGGCAGCAACCACCATGCTTCTGTGCAAGAGAATTTTTTATTTTTCTTAGTGGAGCAGGTACATCAAGGTAGCGGGGAAATGAGGAGAGGCAAACGGAGGACGACGGCGGCCATTTCGCACAGGACCCGCCGAAGCACAGACGTGCGAAACGTTTTTACTAAATACCTCTAATACAAAAAAAATCTTTATGTTTTCTGAGGACATTACTTTTAAGGGTTGAGTCTTAGCTGCTCTTGTTTTATATATTTTTTTTTTGCTTTTTGAGTCACATTTTATCTTAATATGGTTTTATAAATAGAAGTTTCATTTTCTCAAAAATTCCAGATTATCCTTACAAAATTCTTGCAAGAGACCAGAATTGCACTCATCATAGATCTCCTCTATGACTCTCTGGGAGGCCGTCAGTAATTGTGAGCCATAAACTGTATCAGATGAGTTCCTTGTATGTCATAAAACAGACAGTAGAGATATATCATTTTCTTTTAGGTGGTGTTGGGCTCCTTTCTTATGGGGTTTTTATGCAGCTATACAGGTAGAATTTTACCCTCAGAACGGCATAGCTTGGCATAACTTGCTTTATACTAGTTATTCCCATATAGTATGGCATCACACATGTATGCTATGTACTCACACCTGAACACACAGACATAGACTGTCATGCATATGTACACAAGGCCTTCACACACAAAATATCGTATGCTTAAAATAGCTTTACATTCCTTCCTTAGGGCCTCACTGACCCCGCTTTCTCTCTTGAAAAGGCAACTTCTCTTTCAGCACCAATACACCCACCTATGACCAGCGCCTGCTGCTGACAAACTGCTGACAGATAGTAGGCTACGACTCAAACTATGGCCAACTTAACCCCATTCATGCATCTTTAGGTATCCTTCAAACATCAGTGATTTCTCTAATTTGGAAAAACAAAACAGTACAAAATTTAATTGGTGCTTTGGATCCGACTTTCTTCATTTTTTGATCATTCTTTCAATTTTTATTATCAATGTCTCAACAGTGATTTTTCATTTAAAAAAAAATGCAACTTATACCCATTGCAAGGTTAAAAATGGACAGCACATGGGTTGTTTTAGTGAGTTGTGTGTGATTTTTACGGACCTATACACTTGTATGACCCACCTCTTCCGACAAGCCCACAACCTGCCGTAACCCTCAGTCCGCTATAGTGTTCCACCACCATCTCCACCCTCACCTACTGATAAAAATCTGTCTGGACTCAACTGGTATAATTCATACCTACCAAGGGCTAATTAGAAAGTTGGATTCCCATTGATGATAGTAAAATGTGCCACAGCTATAAAGATTGATTTGCTTCAAGGTCACGTTTTTAGGGTTCCTGCACGGTTGAAATATTAGCTTGTTAAAGGGAGCTTGTCACGTGTAAAAAAAAAAAACACAAAAAAAACGATATTAACCTGCAGATATGGGATTATTCTACTGGTTAATAGCATTTGATACCTGCCTGGCACCTGCACATTGAACTTTGCTACCAGGTTTCAACAATGGGTGCGTCGTCAATGTGGGTACAGTCACCACACTGTGTATGGAGAACGGAAGCTGTAACTGCACCACTGGCACTGGCTAACAGCTGGTTCTAATTCTGAGCGGCTGTCAGTCGGTGTGGGGGCATTTACAGCCACTGCTCTCCACACACAGTGCAGTGACTGAAAGCACGCCGACGCCACCCACGTGACTGAAACCCGAACGCTGCTGGGAGGATTAACATTAATTTCATCCAGGTAGCAGAATTCAATATGCAGGCTCCGGGCAAACTCTATAAACCTTCAGATTAACCCCACTGCAAGGTTACTAGCATTTTTTTTTATGTGACAGGTTACCTTTAAAGAATATATATTGTTTTGCATTATGCAAACTCAAATTCCATCTTTGCTTATGAGCATATGTGGCGCCCCTGACCTGGTCAGGCACCACTGAGTACTGCACTCATGCTGGGTCAGTACAACACAGGTAATCCCGAAGGCTGACTAGGGTGTGAACACACAGACACTTAGTAACCAGGAACACACACACAGCTAGAGGAGACCCCTGGGCGGACCCAGGGAGGGGGCGTAGCCCTCGCATCCCAGCTAATGGTGGGTAGTGGGACTGGAGACGAGGAGTGTGCAGTTGCAGCCAAAGGAGAAGGAGTGGAGGAGCCATATCTGCAGGGTAGAGCGGAGGAGCAGGGCCCTGTCAGACCCTGCACCTGTAGTGGCTGCTGGCAGGGGAGAGGGGCTACCCAGCAGTGCCGCCTGAAAACCACCTAGGGCAGTAGCAAGAGGTGGCTGAGTAAGGGGACTGCCGGTAGACCAAGCCCGCACGGGGAAACAGGTCCCCAGAGCAGGAACCCATCTACTAGGCCTGCTAAACCTGCTGGTGAGGGTACTGTATGTGCCTCACCAACCTACACAGAGTCCGCAGCATCAGCAGCAACGAGGGGGCCCATAAGGAGGATTGAGCCTGGAGCCATCTTATCCTTGGTCCACGCTGCCAGCAAACGGGCCAGAAAGGGGAGAACGTCAGTTGCGACTTCCCTGGGTGATCCCCGCAATACTACAAGTGAGGAGTCACCCCTATATCAGCCGAAGGGATACCTGGTTCCCCCTGGTTCATCATAGCACCGCCCGGGTTGACTCACAGCTACCATCTGAAAGTGAGTAAAAACCCTGAAAAGACATTGCTGCCTGTGTGTGAGTTATTCTGCGACCTGTGGTACTACACACTTACACAGGGCCCTGGGGCCAGCCTCACTCTCGGGAGGCCACAACAACTGACTGCATCTATCATCTGCCCCAGGCACTCCCTAAACTGTAGTGGCGGTCACCCCTGACCGCAAATACCGAGAGTGGCATCACGATTCTCATTGAAGTTAACCTGACCTACCTGTGGCCAGAAGATTCCCTGCATGTGGAGTCCCTGAAGACCCTGAGGCGACCTGAAGGTATTGCGGGGCTCTACACATAGACCAATTAATAAATATTTTGGTTACATGTAACTGATGTGTTGAAGACATTGGTCCAGATTGATTAAGACTGAAATTGTACTTGCCAGTTGTAATGGACGGGGCCGAGGCAGCTGGAGTGAAATGCGCCTAATTCTTTAAGAAGCGTATGCATCGTAATGAATTAGGCGCATTTCACAATTCGCCTCTGGCTGAAAAGTCAGGGACTGGTGTAGTTTTTTGGAGTAATTTTAATGAATTTGTCAGGTGGGCATAGCAACGCATGTCATATTACACAGAGGAGAATATGTGCCACACTTAGGCACTAAATGGCGGCACAACACTGTTATATGGAACCCAAGGCCTAGTCTTATATTCACGCATGGATACGGACATAGATTCTGTCTCCCCTATACTCCAAAAGAAGTAGAACAGATTTCTTCTATTTTGAGAAGCCTGAAAGCCTGACATCTGGCAAGAACTGACATTCACATTTCAGCTTTCCAGAAGTCGCACTCTCCCTGACATCAAGTTATGTCAACATTTATTGCTGAAGATAAAAAAAATACTTGAAACAATTCAGAAAATCTGTTTCATTGGGAATGATATATATCAAGTGTTTCTACGGCGGGTGTATGGAGCTATGAGTGGTGCAGTAAATCTTGGGTTTTCCGCATTCTGCTTATCTGACGGTTTCCCTACGCCCTCTGCTTGCCCTTTATCAATAATAACATAATGAGGTGGCCTGAATAATCGAATTATGTTATCACTGGTGTTGAGACATCAAGATAAACAATATCTCCTTCCTTCAGAATCCCTTGTGTAAACTAAATCTTACCAAAACTATTTTAAATACTTGCATTTGTCGGATTTCTGAAAGCATCAGTCACCAGGAAACTGCTTCTGAAAGCCATTATCGCCGCTGTGCCACTCCATTCCTAAACGAGGCAGCAACCATACCCTCCCCGTCAGCACTGCACTGCAGGAATTCGGGTTACTACACGTCTGTGGGGAATCCAGTGGCTAAATAATATGTGAAATAACAGACATTACATGACTGCTACAGTGATTTGTTTTGTTTTGTCTTTTTTTTCGATTTGTTTTGTTTTATGTTTTGTTTTTTCAATTTGTTTTGTTTTATTTTGTTTTGGTTGTTTTGTTTTTTTTAAGCATTATTTGGACAGATGAATGAATTTATGTGCTAACAGGAGATGACATAAACTATATATACAATATTTTTTGGCTGTTTTATTTGCTCTTATCCTGTAAAATGGTGGCCAGTTGCCATGTTACTGGGTGGTTTTAAGGTTCGGGATGCGGATAAGGGGTACTTCTCACATAGCGAGATCACTGCTGAGTCACGTTTTTTGTGACGTACCAGTGACCTCATTAGCGATCTCGCTGTGTGTGACACTGAGCAGCGATCTGGCCCCTGCTGTGAAATCGCTGCTCGTTACACACAGTGCTGGTTCATTTTTTGGACGTTGCTCTCCCGCTGTGAAGCACACATCGCTGTGTGTGACAGCGAGAGAGCAACGATCTGAATGTGCAGGGAGCAGGGAGCCGGTGTCTGGCAGCCTGCGGTAACCTGTAACCAAGGTAAATATCGGGCAACCAAGCAAAGTGCTTTTCTTGGTTACACGATATTTACCTTGGTTACTAGAGTCCGCGGCTCTCAGGCTGCCAGTGCCTGCTCCCTGCTCCCTGCACACGTAGCCAGAGTACATATCGGGTAAATAAGCGAAGCGGTTTGCTTATTAACCCGATGTGTACCCTGGCTAGGAGTACAGGAAGCCAGCGCTAAGCGGTGTGCGCTGGTAACCAAGGTAAGTATCGGGTAACCAAGCGCTTGGCTACCCGATATTTACCTTAGTTACCAAGCGCAGCATTGCTTCCACGTGTCGCTGGGGGCTGGTCACTGGTCGCTGGTGAGATCTGCCTGATTGACAGCTCACCAGCGACCATGTAGCGACGCACCAGCGATCCTGACCAGGTCAGATCGCTGGTGGGATCGCTGGAGCATCGCTAAAGTGTGACGGTACCCTAAAAATACCCAAAAAATATACTGTCATCCCTCACCTGTCCCACCATTGTAGCACCTGGTTCTCCTCTGGCTTGACCCACCTCCCCCAATGTACATCACCCAGTGCTCTTGTTCTCTTCCATCTTCATTCTTGAGGAGATGCCGAAGGTGTCAGCCATGGAGGTGTCAAAAAGTGAAGACTAGAGAGAAGAGCATCAGGCTATGTGTCCATGTTGCTTTTTACCTGCTTTTTACCAGCTTTTTTGCTGCTTTTTCAACTGCAGCGTTTAATGCCGAAATGGATGTGTTCTGCTTTTCAAGCAAAGTCTATGGGAATTTGGGTTTCTTGTGCCCACTATGCAGTTCAAACTGCTGCCTTTTTGTGGTAGAACTTTGGACAAAAACTCAGCTTTGCAGTGCAAAACCCAAATGGCAAAAACAACTGACATGTGAATTGTTTTTGCCATTTGCGTTTTGAACTGCAAAGCTGAGTTTTTGCTCAAATTTCTGCCAGAAAAAGGCTGCAGTTTGAACTGCATAGTGGGCACAAGAAACCCAAATTCCCATAGACTTTGCTTGAAAAGCAGAACACATCCATTTCGGCATTAAACGCTGCAGTTGAAAAAGCAGCAAAACAGCAGGTAAAAAGCAACGTGCGCACATAGCCTTAGGGCTTGTCCACCTGCTGCACTTTTGCCATATTTTTTTCTGCTGAAGAGTAAGGGCTCATGCACACGTAACTGCTGATTATTTGGCAGCGATTTGACAGCACATGTGCACTTCAAATCGCTGCAGAAACACTGCGTAATGGATGCAGTTTTTTTGTATAAAAAAGCCGATTTCATGTGCTCGGGATGCTGCCCCCACCATAGACAGTGGGGGCTGCATCCAAAGTGCACAAATTAATTGACATGCTACTTTTATGAACGCACGGATTTGGGTCAAAATTTTAGCACCCAAATCGCTGCGTTCAAAAAAGCAACATGCGCACGTATCATGAACAATCTTCATAGATTGTGCAGGGGACGCAGGACACATGCATTTACATCATCCTGATGTCTGTTATGCAGGGATGTCTGAATGAGACTTTACTGCTACATCTGCAAAGCACATTAGAAAGGATGACTGTGTCATATTTAATAAAAACAACAACCCCCAGATGCTGCAGAAACAATAAATTATAAAATAGCACGTTTTGTTTTTAAAAAAAATAAATGATTATATCATTAATATATATTAATATAAAAATTGCAACACATTTGATTTAAAAGCTTTCACCCGTTACCTTTCTGATCAGACTTTATATGTAATTCCACACAGATTTAATCTTGAAGTACCATGGTAGTTAAGGTGCTGATTGGGCAGTTTGTGAGCTCACACATTTTCTAGAGTAGAAACAAACCTTTGTAATTTCCATTTGATCACTTGTTTCTGGCCATTTATCAATGCTACAGGGCAGCCACATGCCTCTATATCCAAACATCACAAGCTTTAGCTGCTATTGGGGATTAGGAGCTCAGATCAAAATTACAAAGAAGGGTTAGTTTGTGGGTAGAAGGGATTACCTTAATGGGTTCTTTTTTTTAGCTAAGTGACTGCCACTCTCCCTTTTGTAGTTGGGATGACTGGGTACATTTGGTCTACAAATATTACCTGTCATAGTTTGCTTGAGAGGAGTTCCCAATGTATAATTCATTTCTCCATGCAGTGGTCTACACAGAAAGCTTTGCAGTTTGGAAAAGTAAAGGGGGCTTTACACGCTACGATATCGTTAATGTTTTGTAATCGGGGTCACATTGTTAGTGACGCACATCCAGCGTCATTAACGATATCGCAGCGAGTAATACTTACCAGCGACCTTAAGCGACCTCAAAAATGGTGAAAATCGTTCACCATGGAGAGGTCGTCCCAAACTCAAAAATCGGTAAGGGTTGTTTATCCAGGTGGTTCGTCGCTCCTGCGGCAGCACACATCGTTGTGTGTGACACCGCAGGAGCGAGGAACGTCTCCTTACCTGCCGCCGGCCACAATGCAGAAGGAAGGAGGTGGGCGGGATGTTACGTCCCGCTCATCTCCGCCCCTCCGCTTTGATTGGCCGGCCGCTTAGTGACGTTGCAGTGACGTCACTGTGATGCCGAACGTCCCTCCCCCTTGAAGGAGGGATTGTTCGGCAGTCACAGCGACGATGCCGACCAGGTAAGTATGTGTGACACTGCTGTAGTGATAAAGTTCGCTACGGCAGCGATCACAAACAATCACATGCGCGACGGGGGCGGGTACATACACGCTCGCTATCGCTACAAATTGCTAGCGATATCGCTGCCGTGTAAAGCCCCCTTAAGTGTTGCACATGTTATTGGCATCTGGTAGCAGAGCTGATGTGTCGACTGTGGCGCTTGATCTTTGGAAACTGAGGCCTCACTAGGCAGAACAAGGGTAACCTGTGCCTCAATAGTTTTGGCAGTCCTTTCTAAAAATTATTCTGCTCAAAAAAATTATATATATTTTTGAAACAAGAGACCCATACCAGGTTGGATGCGCGCTTTCTAAAAGGATCTTACCACTGTGGCCAATTTTTATTTTTGCACTTTCAACTTTCGTTTTTTCCCCCCTTATTCCAAGAGTCATAACCTTTTTTTTTTAATTTTCCATTGACATAGGCATATTAGGGCTTTACTTTTTTGAAGATGATTTCTAGATTTGACCATTCATTTTACCATATAATGTCCTAAAAAAGTAGAAAAAACTCATTGACATGTTGTAAAAAATTTCGGGGGGAGTTTGATATTCTGCAGCATTCAGCATGCGGTAAAAATAATCTAGCAGCATCATTCTTCAGGCCAGTAAGATCACAACAATGCCAAAATTGTGTGCGTGTGTGTATATATGTATGTATATATATATATATATATATATATATATATATATATATATATATATATACGGTATAATGTATGTGTGTGTGTGTGTGTATATATATATATATATATATATATATATATACACACATATATACGGTATAATGTATGTGTGCGTGTGTGTGTGTATATATATATATATATATATATATATATATATGTATGTATATATATATATATATGTATATATATATATATATATATAATATGTGTGTGTCTGTGGTTCACAAAGTGAGTACACCCCTCACATTTTTATAAATATTTTATTATATGTGTTCATGGGACAACACTGAAGATATGACACTATTATACCATGTAAAGTAGTCAGTGTACAGTTTGTATAACAGTGTAAATTTGGTGCTCTCTAAATAACTCAGTACACAGCCATTAATGTCTAAACCACTGGCAACATAAGTGAGTACACGTCTAAATGAAAATGGAAGACTTGTGCCCAATTAGTCATTTGTCATCCCCTCGTGTCATGTGACTCATTAATGTTACAGGATCTCAGGTGAGAATGAGGAGCAGGTGCATTAAATTTGGTGTTTCTCTCTTATACTAGTGACTGGAAGTTCCACATGGCACTTCATTGCACAGCATTCTCTGTGAATGTGAAAACTAGAATAGTTGTTCTACATAAAGATGACCTAGGCTATGATAAGATTGCCAACACCCTGAAACTGAGCTGCAGCACAGTGGCCAAAACCATACAGCGGTTTAACAAGACAGGTGCCACTCCATATAGGCTTTGTCATGGTTGAGTGCACATGCTCAGCTCATATCCAGAGGTTGTTTTTTCAAAATAGATGTATGAGTGCTGTTAGCATTGCTGCAGAGGTTATAGGGGTGGGCAGGTCAGCCTGTTAGTACTCAGACCATACGCCATCCACTACATCAAATTGGTATGCATGGCTGTCGTCCCAGAAAGAAGGATCTTCTAAAGATGATGCATAAGAAAGTCCACAAACAAGCAGACTAAGAACATGGATAACTGAAACCATGTCCTGTGGTCTAATGAGACCAAGATAAACTTATTTGGTTCAGATAGTGTCAATCTTGTGTTGCAGCAACCATGTGAGGAGTACAAAGACATGTGTGTCTTGCCTACAGTCATGCATAGTGGTGGGAGTGTCATGGTTTGGGGCTAAATGAGTTCTGCCGGCTGTGGGAAGCTATAGTTCATTGAGGGAATCAAGAATGCCAACACACTTTAAACGTTTGAATCATGTAGACCTGGTCTATATATGTTTTTACAATTATGTTAAATTGATCTAATAAATAACAGCCACACCGATATAGACTTACAGAAGCAGGGCAGGTAATAGAAGTATATTAAGAAAATTATAATTAGGAACTTAGGTCATAGGAGAAAGGGTTAAATTAGTAGTAGAAAACATTTTTAACCTTTACTGTCATTGAGCATCTGTGAGGCCTCCTCAAAAGGAAGGTGACAGAGCGCAAGATCCAACATCAACCAGTTTAGACATTAATGGCTGTGTGTTCAGTTATTTAGAGGTTAAACCAACATTACACTGTTATACAAGCTGTAGACTGACCACTTTACATTGTATCAGTTGTCACATCTGAAGTCAGTGGCGTACAGAGACAGAAGAGGACCTCTGAGCAAGGACATTATATGGGCCCTTTGCTGTCTAAAATCTCGTCATAATGCAAAATTTTACCTGTTTTGGAGGTAGAAATGGACCCCCCCACCTCTTGGGCCCCTGTGCGGCTGCATAGGCTGCACAAAAGGTATGTACGCCCCTGTCTTCTGTGTAGTTCCATGAAAATAAATGAAATACTGTATATACAGTGTATATATATATATATATATATATATATATACAGTCATATGAAAAAGTTTGGGCACCCCTGTTAATGTTAACCTTTTTTCTTCATAACAATTTGGGTTTTTGCAACAGCTATTTCAGTTTCATACAGTGCCTACAAGTAGTATTCAACCCCCTGCAGATTTAGCAGGTTTACACATTCGGAATTAACTTGGCATTGTGACATTTGGACTGTAGATCAGCCTGGAAGTGTGAAATGCACTGCAGCAAAAAAGAATGTTATTTCTTTTTTGTTTGTTTTTTTAAATTGTGAAAAGTTTATTCAGAGGGTCATTTATTATTCAACCCCTCAAACCACCAGAATTCTGTTTGGTTCCCCTAAAGTATTAAGAAGTATTTGAGGCACAAAGAACAATGAGCTTCACATGTTTGGATTAATTATCTCTTTTTCCAGCCTTTTCTGACTAATTAAGACCCTCCCCAAACTTGTGAACAGCACTCATACTTGGTCAACATGGGAAATACAAAGGAGCATTCCAAGGCCATCAGAGACAAGATAGTGGAGGGTCACAAGGCTGGCAAGGGGTACAAAACCCTTTCCAAGGAGTTGGGCCTACCTGTCTCCACTGTTGGGAGCATCATCCGGAAGTGGAAGGCTTATGGAACTACTGTTAGCCTTCCACGGCCTGGACAGCCTTTGAAAGTTTCCACCCGTGCCGAGGCCAGGCTTGTCCGAAGAGTCAAGGCTAACCCAAGGACAACAATGAAGGAGCTCCGGGAAGATTCATGGCAGTGGGGACATTGGTTTCAGTCAATACCATAAGTAACGTACTCCACCGCAATGGTCTCCGTTCCAGACGAGCCCGTCAGGTACCTTTACTTTCAAAGCGTCATGTCAAGGCTCGTCTACAGTTTGCTCATGATCACTTGGAGGACTCTGAGACAGACTGGTTCAAGGTTCTCTGGTCTGATGAGACCAAGATCGAGATCTTTGGTGCCAACCACACACGTGACGTTTGGAGACTGGATGGCACTGCATACGACCCCAAGAATACCATCCCTACAGTCAAGCATGGTGGTGGCAGCATCATGCTGTGGGGCTGTTTCTCAGCCAAGGGGCCTGGCCATCTGGTCCGCATCCATGGGAAGATGGATAGCACGGCCTACCTGGAGATTTTGGCCAAGAACCTCCGCTCCTCCATCAAGGATCTTAAGATGGGTCGTCATTTCATCTTCCAACAAGACAACGACCCAAAGCACACAGCCAAGAAAACCAAGGCCTGGTTCAAGAGGGAAAAAATCAAGGTGTTGCAGTGGCCTAGTCAGTCTCCTGACCTTAACCCAATTGAAAACTTGTGGAAAGAGCTCAAGATTAAAAATCTCCATGGAGGAGTGGGCCAAGATAACTCCAGAGACCTGTGCCGGCCTGATCAGGTCTTATAAAAGACGATTATTAGCTGTAATTGCAAACAAGGGTTATTCCACAAAATATTAAACCTAGGGGTTGAATAATAATTGACCCACACTTTTATGTTGAAAATGTATTAAAATTTAACTGAGCAACATAACTTGTTGGTTTGTAAGATTTATGCGTCTGTTAATAAATCCTGCTCTTGTTTGAAGTTTGCAGGCTCTAACTTATTTGCATCTTATCAAACCTGCTAAATCTGCAGGGGGTTGAATACTACTTGTAGGCACTGTATATCTAATAACTGATGGACTGAGTAATATTTCTAGATTGAAATGAGGTTTATTGTACTAACAGAAAATGTGCAATCCGCATTTAAACAAAATTTGACCGGTGCAAAAATATGGGCACCTGAACATAAAAGTGACATTAATATTTTGTAGATCCTCCTTTTGCAAAAATCACAGCCTCTAGTCTCTTCCTGTAGCTTTTAATGAGTTCCTGGATCCTGGATGAAGGTATATTTGACCATTCCTGTTTACAAAACAATTCCAGTTCAGTTAAGTTTGATGGTCGCCGAGCATGGACAGCACGCTTCACATCATCCCACAGATTTTCAATGATATTCAGGTCTGGGGACTGGGATGGCCATTCCTGAACGTTGTAATTGTTCCTCTGCATGAATGCCTGAGTAGATTTGAAGCGGTGTTTTGGATCATTGTCTTGCTGAAATATCCATCCCCTGCGTAACTTCAACTTCGTCACTGATTCTTGCACATTATTGTCAAGAATCTGCTGATACTGAGTTGAATCCATGCGACCCTCAACTTTAACAAGTTTCCCGGTGCTGGTATTGGCCACACAGCCCCAAAGTATGATGGAACCTCCACCAAATTTTACTGTGGGTAGCAAGTGCTTTTCTTGGAATGCCGTGTTTTTTTGCCTCCATGCCTAACACCTTTTTGTATGACCAAACAACTCAATCTTTATTTCATCAGTCTACAGGACCTTCTTCCAAAATGTAACTGGCTTGTCCAAATGTGCTTTTGCATACCTCAGGCGACTCTGTTTGTGGCGTGCTTGCAGAACGGCTTCTTTCGCATCACTCTCCCATACAGCTTCTCCTTGTGCAACGTGCGCTGCATTGTTGACCGATGCACATTAACACCATCTGCAGCAAGATGATGCTGCAGGTCTTTGGAGGTGGTCTGTGGATTGTCCTTGACTGTTCTTACCATTCTTCTTCTCTGCCTTTCTGATATTTTTCTTGGCCTGCCACTTCTGGGCTTAACAAGAACTGTACCTGTGTTCTTCCATTTCCTTACTATGTTCCTCACAGTGGAAACTGACAGTTTAAATCTCTGAGACAATTTTTTTGTATCCTTCCCCTGAACAACTATGTTGAATAATCTTTGTTTTCAGATCATTTGAGAGTTGTTTTGAGGAGCCCATGATGCCACTCTTCATAGGAGATTCAAATAGGAGAACAACTTACAAGTGGCCACCTTAAATACCTTTTCTCATGATTGGATACACCTGCCTATGAAGATCAAAGCTCAATGAGGTTACAAAACCAATTTAGTGGTTTAGTAAGTCAGTAAAAAGTAGTTAGGAGTGTTCAAATCCAGAAATTGATAAGAGTGCCCATACTTTTGCACCGGTCAAATTTTGTTTAAATGTGGATTGCACATTTTCTGTTAGTGCAATAAACCTCATTTCAATCCAGAAATATTACTCAGTCCATCAGTTATTAGATATATGAAACTGAAATAGCTGTTGCAAAAACCCAAATTGTTATAAAGAAAAAAGGTTAACATTAATAGGGGTGCCCAAACTTTTTCATATGACTGTATATATATATATATATATATATATATATATATATATATATATATACTGTATATATATATATATATATATATATATATATATATATACACACACTATATATACAATATATGCAATTTTGACATCGGTGCGTATAATATATGGTTAAGAGAAATTATGAAAAAATTTAAATTTTTTGAGACTCATGACTTTTTTATTTTTCCGCCACTGGAATTGTGCAAAGTCATGTTTTCTCTGTGCGAGGTCTGCTTTCTATTATTTTCATTAATATCATTTTGGGACACCTACAATATCTTGTCATTTCACTTTCAAGTTAAATACTTTGATAATTTTGCAGGTTGGAATTTTTGAAAAGCAGCTGCAACTGGCTGTCAGACAGAAGATGCACACATCCAACACCTCCCCGTATGTTCTAGCAAGTGTCACCATCTGCTGGTTGCACTGTGCAGGCAGAAACTGAAGAACAGAGTGTTTTACCTTCGAGAGAAGAATTTGGAGGAGACACTTGATCAGGTGACAGTTGTGGCGCAGTTGTCCAGTATAAAAGCCTGGGATGCTCAATAAGAGGGAGGAGTTGGCATCAAGACTTGAGAACAGGCAGACGTACAAGCAGGGGAGCAGGTTCGCAGCCATTACTGCAGTAGAAACACCTGAGAGTGATCCGAGCCCAGAGAGAACCAGACTTTGTAGGTCAAGCACAAAAGACCAGACATCGATTACTGGAAACCGAACATAGAAACTCTGAGTGATGGGCCATTACTTCCTGTTCAGACATATGATACCAATTGAGGAAGGTTACTAACTAGAATTGGACATACGCATTGATTTAAGTATTATTTCTTGTTATACTGACTCATTCAGTTAAAGGGGATTGGTGACCAGTTGGAGTGACACTGACGTCTCCCTGACAGAGACCAGGATTAAAAAGGTTGTCCACTATGTTTACATTGATGACCTATCCTTAGGATAGGTTATCAACGTCATGTCTGATCGGCCATAGTCTGACACCGTGCAGCCCACCTCGATCAGCTGTTATTGGTGCCAGCGGCAACAGCAGGCAGCTGGAACTGTTTAGTTCTGGAGCACTCTGTCTTCTGATAGCGGCCGCAGCCGGGTAAGGCACATCTCACTCTTATTGATTTGAATAGGGGGCAGATGTATAGTACCCGACCATGGCTGTTATCAGTTGACGTGTTTACGCATTTCAAGGTTTACGTGTTTCAAAGTGTACACCTCTTAATCATAACCTAGGTTATGATTAAGAGGTGTACACCTCGAAACGCATAAACCAATATGTCCATTCTTTGAATTCTCTCATTGTTATATACAGTATTTAATGGGAAAAAAAATAAAGAAAGCATTTTATAGTACTGGATCCCCTTTTTACTTTTTTGGATCCCTTGGGGTTTTTTTCTATTTTGAGCACTTGTACAGGTGAGCTGTTTCTCTTTTATTTCTGTCTTATCAGTTGACAAGGCAGCTTCGGAACTGAGCATTTCTGGCTGCCTTATGCCCCCACCGGCACTGGGAACATATTATTGGGACGGGAAGGGTGCAGGCTGTCAGACCCCGGACGATCAGACATTGACGAACTGTCCTGTATGTAAAATATTGCATTTACACTTTCTGTTTTACTGATTTTGTATTGATCTCCCTCTGAAAGTCACATATTGTTTCCACATTATCTATTATCACTGCTCTTCATTCCTGTAAAATAAATACCCGTTGTGACTCACCACTGAGTCGCCTTTACTGTGCCGTTGCATTCTAGGAACCAGTTTTACACAGCAATACAAAATATGTAGGTTTTTTTATTATTACTTCAGTTTTGTATTGAAAAAAAGTGGCGATTCCAAAAAATTATTGTTTTTTATTTGTTAATATTTTTTAACTACTTTGTTTTTTAGCTGCCTTATGATACTTGAACCCGTGGTCGTTTGATTGTTTGTATTATAGTATTGTAGTATTGCTGTACATAGTGAAATTAATGATCTCCTAGGAAGCCCAGCCTTTATTAGGGCTCCAGCTGGCTACCCATCAGCACCATGCAGTTGTAGCGAGAGCGGTACTCGAATTGATGCCCTACCTGGATCATACCTCTTAAGTGCTAATATCAGAGATTGACAGCTCTATTAAATTGGTATACGAGCAGCACTCAGACCTAGCATTGATTACTGCTGTGGGATGTACTGGCTGTATAACACAATTGCCGACAACAATGAATGGTATAGACTTAAGGCCCCTTTACACACTGAAACTTTCTAGCGATCCCACCAGCGATCCCAACCTGGCCAGGATCGCTACAAAGTCTCTGGTGAGCTGTCAAACAGGCAAACCTGGCCAACGACGCAACAGCGATCCGGACCTGCAGAACGACCTAGCTAGTCATTGGGGACGTTGTAAAGCAGCTTTTTGAAAGGGAAGTCGCTAACGAAGTCGCTGTAAAGTCCCCTTTACACACTAAAACTTTGCTGCACAGCGGGAAACAAAGGACCAAAGAATGGTCTTGAACGATTTGTAGCGATCACAACTTCACAGCAGGGGCCAGGTCGCTGATGTGTTTCACACACTGCAATGTCGCTGGGGAGGTCGCTATAACGTCACAAAACCGGTGACGTTACAGTGATGTCGTTTGCGATGTTGCAGTGTGTAAAGCCACCTTTAGTTTTTGAGCTCACTCCATACACCCATGCTCACCATGTGGCAAACAGTTATGACACATGTCAGGAAGGGGTTAAAGAACCTGCCAAATTGTAGACTTCTTAATTGTTAGAAGGGGGGGAGCCAGCACTGCTTGAAAAATGACGTGCGAAAAATTAAAGGTGTAAATTCACAAATAATTCCAACTGTACTACAATGCAAAAATGAGATTTTTATCAAAAAATGTATCAACCTTTTGAGCCACCTCTGCCACGTCACGGCAAATCTCAATAGGGGGGTCCTACTCTATATTTAATATTTCCAAATGTGTGGTATATGTGTTGCTTTTATATGGTTCTGCTTATTACAATATTTTGGAGGCTGTATGGCACCATGGTAAATTATATTATATAGAGTAGGACCCCCCTAATGAGATTTGCCATGACGTGGCAGGGGTGGCTCAAATTATTGATCAATTGTTTGCTAAAAATCTCATTTTGCATTATAGTACAGTAGGAATGAATTTGTGAATTTTACACTTTTTATTTCTTGCATGCCACTCATAGGCAGTGTTGGCTCCCCCCTCTCTATAATTCTTAATCGTTAGGTCTGTCTTATATGTCAATGAAACACAGACTGCGCTGGTATCACAACACCTGGCCCATTCGCCAGATCTCTTAACTTAACCTAATTGCCTCACATATACAGTTAGGTCCAGAAATATTTGGACAGTGACACAATTTTCGCGAGTTGGGCTCTGCATGCCACCACATTGGATTTGAAATGAAACCTCTACAACAGAATTCAAGTGCACATTGTAACGTTTAATTTGAAAGTTTGAACAAAAATATCTGATAGAAATTGTAGGAATTGTACACATTTCTTTACAAACACTCCTCATTTTAGGAGGTCAAAAGTAATTGGACAAATAAACCAAACTCAAAAAAAAAATTTTTATTTTCAATATTTTGTTGCGAATCCTTTGAAGGCAATCACTGCCTTAAGTCTGGAACCCATGGACATCACCAAACGCTGGGTTTCCTCCTTCTTAATGCTTTGCCAGGCCTTTACAGCCGCAGCCTTCAGGTCTTGCTTGTTTGTGGGTCTTTCCGTCTTAAGTCTGGATTTGAGCAAGTGAAATGCATGCTCAATTGGGTTAAGATCTGGTGATTGACTTGGCCATTGCAGAATGTTCCACTTTTTTGCTCTCATGAACTCCTGGGTAGCTTTGGCTGTATGCTTGGGGTCATTGTCCATCTGTACTATGAAGCGCCGTCCGATCAACTTTGCGGCATTTGGCTGAATCTGGGCTGAAAGTATATCCCGGTACACTTCAGAATTCATCCGGCTACTCTTGTCTGCTGTTATGTCATCAATAAACACAAGTGACCCAGTGCCATTGAAAGCCATGCATGCCCATGCCATCACGTTGCCTCCACCATGTTTTACAGAGGATGTGGTGTGCCTTGGATCATGTGCCGTTCCCTTTCTTCTCCAAACTTTTTTCTTCCCACCATTCTGGTACAGGTTGATCTTGGTCTCATCTGTCCATAGAATACTTTTCCAGAACTGAGCTGGCTTCATGAGGTGTTTTTCAGCAAATTTAACTCTGGCCTGTCTATTTTTGGAATTGATGAATGGTTTGCATCTAGATGTGAACCCTTTGTATTTACTTTCATGGAGTCTTCTCTTTACTGTTGACTTAGAGACAGATACACCTACTTCACTGAGAGTGTTCTGGACTTCAGTTGATGTTGTGAACGGGTTCTTCTTCACCAAAGAAAGTATGCGGCGATCATCCACCACTGTTGTCATCCGTGGACGCCCAGGCCTTTTTGAGTTCCCAAGCTCACCAGTCAATTCCTTTTTTATCAGAATGTACCCGACTGTTGATTTTGCTACTCCAAGCATGTCTGCTATCTCTCTGATGGATTTTTTCTTTTTTTTCAGCCTCAGAATGTTCTGCTTCACCTCAATTGAGAGTTCCTTAGACCGCATGTTGTCTGGTCACAGCAACAGCTTCCAAATGCAAAACCACACACCTGTACTCAACCCCTGACCTTTTAACTACTTCATTGATTACAGGTTAACGAGGGAGACGCCTTCAGAGTTAATTGCAGCCCTTAGAGTCCCTTGTCCAATTACTTTTGGTCCCTTGAAAAAGAGGAGGCTATGCATTACAGAGCTATGATTCCTAAACCCTTTCTCCGATTTGGATGTGAAAACTCTCATATTGCAGCTGGGAGTGTGCACTTTCAGCCCATATTATATATATAATTGTATTTCTGAACATGTTTTTGTAAACCGCTAAAATAACAAAACTTGTGTCACTGTCCAAATATTTCTGGACCTAACTGTATAGGGAAGTTAGTTCAGATCAGGAGACTTGGCTGTCGGGCTGGATATTTTGATATGAGCACAGTTGTGCATTATAGACCCGTGATACAGGTTTAGAGGGATTGCTTAACAGTATGTCCACCACAAATTCCCCCTTCAAAGCTCCAGTGATCAGCTGTAATCTGTGGGGAAAATTTCCTGTAATTTACCTCCAGCACTACAGGGGAAATTAAGAACTACACAGTGTTCATTCAGATCAATTAGATGTGGAGAAAGTACACATCCTCAAAAACAAGAGATTGGGAATATGAAAACTGGACAAGCCCTTAAATTGAATGCGTCATCAGAAAATGACCTATTGTTTATATCAAGTTTTTATGCTACGTGTATTTTGTATTTTTAAACAAATTTTGCCAATGTTTTTTTTTCTTCATATCACAAACTATTTAAAAAAAAATACTCTTGCCATTTTCAAACTGGTCATGGGTCTATTTTAGACTAATACTTCCTGCATTTTCAGAAAATCTACATGTACATTAGCAGCAACAGACTGACTCAGAACTTATCTTGTGTATTGAAGCATCTAATGAGTGTCATTGTGAAGAGAAGAGGAGCAGGGTCAGCGGTGACATCACCTGTTACAAAAGGTGGATCCTTTGTCATGTGTTACATGTTATTGTAATCCTGCCTATGATGATACTGAGTCTGCTGAAAACTCTTCCTGAAAGGACAGGATGTAAATGCCTAAAATAGCACCAGATTACTAATTTTGTTTGTTTTTTAAACACATTGTGATATGATAAAAATCTGTCATTTGTTTGTTTTTTTTTTAAAAATACATATATTACGAAAAACTGATTTAAACAGTAGATTTTTTTTTTATGAAAAATTCCCTTTAAAAGCTGGTGAGTACTTGTACAGGAACCTTTTGTCACAGGTCCCTGAAATATAAAACATTAACACAATTGTACTGTTAACCAGATAGAGAAGGGGCCCCATCTTTGTCTTTGCTAGGCCCCCATCTCCTTTGTGTACACACCTAGATATATTGTTAAGATGATAAACTATACAAATGTTCTGATTATGTACATTCATTTTATAGTATAAGACTACTTGCCATAGTGACAACTTCAAGCGCCAGCTGTGATTATACCAGTGAGCCGATAATCAAAAAATAGGGGAGATAATGATTATTGGACAGTATCTATATATATATATATATATATATATATATAATTGCCCTATTCTGTCTCTCTGTCTGTCTGTTCAAGAAATGACGTCATACGCTGATACTGCCTAAACCATACCCACACAGTTCTAACAGGCCAAACACCCCCCCACACACCCACCCCTCGCTCCACCCTCACCCAATCAGCAGTGGCCCTGCATCACACCCCCCACACACCCACACCTTACTCTACCCACACCGAATCAGCAGCGACGACCGCTCAATTAGGACACGCCCACTCACTGAAACCCTAAAACATGCGATGACGCAGCCGACGGATAGGTACAAGGGACTTTGCCATGGAAGCTCCCTACACCCGACGCGACGGAGCACAGTAAGCCCCGACCCACAGGAGGCCCCAAAGCGCAGGTTAGTGACCCAACTACGACACAGAGGATGGACGGGGGCCGGAGGAGATGCAACTGCGGCATCGCAGGGCTTCCCCGCGCCACAGAGACACACAGAGGGACGGGGACTGGAGGAGGCGCAGCTGCGGCATCGCAGGGCTTCCCCACGCCACAGAGACACTTAGAGGGACGGGGACAGGACGACATGCAGCTGCGGCGCACTAGGAACCTAGCACTCCGGGACGCAGCTCTCCCACTAACCAACAATAAATGCAGGGGAAGCACATGGCTACTAAAATATTAACACTGCTGTGAATCTTAAGGAGCCGCTCATTACTATTCATGAGCGGCTCAATACTATTCATGAGCGGTTACTTAACATTCACTGCAGTGTTAATATTTAAATAGCTAGCATTCATTAGTGGTTAGTGGGAGAGCTGCGTCCCGGACAGTCCACGCATTGTAGTCCGTGCTCAGTGCCTTTAGGATGAGTGTAGTGTTGGGTAAGAGAAAAGGAAAAACTTATCCAGCAGAAGGCAGGCAAGGGTTAATAAAAAATAGCATTTATATCATCCAATAAAATAATGCTGCAGCAGAACTTGCACAAACAGATCCCACAGGGATTAATAGCCAACGCGTTTCGACAACATTTATGTCTTAGTCATGGATACATGTATAGCACAATCTGCACATTATATAAATGATGGACACAGCGAGTCCACACATTAATTAATTGATCACAGACATACAGATGTGAAAAATAGAAATACCTGCGTAGGTCCTTAGAGTGCAATTTACCATGCATATAATCATAGGAACATCCAAAATTATAATCCACTAACAATGGATTAACAAAAATAGAAAAATAATACAAAGTGCACTCTGAAATCACTTACTGCCAATGTAGAATAAGATTGAAAACTATTCCCTTTAGCAACATAGTTGCATGTCTTACATGGATAATGCCCACATTTGAAGAAACCCCTATATGTGAGCCATGTACTATCTGATGTAATATCACTTTTGATATTTGAATTTGATAGCTGGGACATAAAATATTGCACGACGTTTGGCCAGAAATCTAATTGAATTATCTTTTAATGCAATAGCCAGTGTGTTGTTCTGATTATATTTCTTGATAATAGGGACAATGTTATTGTATTGTTGGCTATATTGTGTAGAGAATGTTATAGGAACAACAGTATGATCAACCTCAGTATCAGGCCCTCTCCACACGTGTTTTGCATGGCCGTGTTGAAGGTGTGCATGGCCCAACCGTGTGCTGTGATTTTGGCACACTAGTGTTCTCCGTGTGCTATCCGTGATAGCTAGCACACTGAGAGCAGGAACTTTTTACTCACCTGTCCCTGTGCTGCTGCTGCTTCCGGATCCATGGTGCAGTGAATATTCATGAACATAATGAACAGGCCTGTAAGCAAGTGACAGCAGCACTGGAGACAGGTGAGTATAGAAAATAATTTTATTTCAAAGACATGTGTTTTCTCTAGTACATGTCACACGGCTCACACCCCTATGTGGTCCATGTGCCATCAGTGCTGCCCCAAAAAAATGGTCACGCATGTGCTCCATACAGACGTACGGTCCTTGTGAAAACACTGATGTGTGTGTGCCGCCCCCGCACCAGCAGCCTGCCGCTGCTGCTCGGATCCGGATCCGCGGTGGCTTGAGGGATCTCCGGACCCGGGGGTTGGGGTCGCGCAGCCACTCGGAATAAAAGGGGGGTAGTTAAAAGGGATTGTATGGACAGTTCGTGACGCCACCCATGGTGCGTGGTAAGGTGGAGTACCACCGCTGCAGTTGGAGTACTCGGTGGCGATGGTGTCTGCAGCCAGGTGTTTAACCCCTCCACGGGTAGGGGGGATGCCACAGGACTCAATGGGGGCTGCGGGGAGGTGCTGTTGGGGACGGTAAGGGTCACTTATGTACTCACTCAGTCCAATAACATTAAAACCGACAACTGTGGTAAACCAAAGTTCTTGATATCACTGCAGCAGGGAGGGAGCACGCCTGGATCCCGTAACCGTTGGTGTTGCCTGTTAGTCTGTGACCTTTTCCTTGGCACCTTTTCTTCTGACTGGTCCCTATAGCATAAAATTAACTGAATGAGCTTGCTCTCAGGATTCACGCTTGGGATTTTCTGGACTATGTAGTGGGAAAGTCCTATCCCCCTCGTTGCACTAGTACCCCGATTTTGGAGCAGGTGGAGAACGGATCTTGAAGGCTCCGTCCTCGCCGGGTATATTTCCAGGACGCCTGAAGCTATTTCCTGGCCTAGGGTCCACGTACCCAGTTGTGGCGCCCTGGACAAGCCAGGACGTCACAGGTACTACAATAACACACCCCACACCCCGGCTAGGCACACCGAAGCCAAACACAAATCCTTGTTGCTTCCCTCCAGGGGCTGATGTCCACACCAGGGGGTGGGCCAGGCGGTTGGCCCCGCCCACCGAGGAGCTCACAGTCCTGGAGGTGGGAAAAGGAAGTCAGAAAGAGTGTAGTTTTGAGGAGGGAAGTGGTAGTGGAGGAGACTGAAGGCGTCCGGGTGTGTGGCCCGGACGGAACAGCAAGGTTGGCAGACGGTGGTGACCGTCTGCAGGAGAGGCTAATTCAAGTGAACCGTAAGGACCGGGGACGAGCGGTGGCCTGCCGGTACCGGATCGGGAAGCAAAGAGAAGCCAGCACCATTCGGCAGGGCTTACGGACCCCGACCAGGCTAGGAGTCGCCGTAAAACCGGTCAAATCTGTTAGCGAAGGGAACCTCCGGGGTTTCCCAGCAGTCAAGACCCGATTGAAGGCAACAGCTCACACCGTGAAAGGGAAACACAGTCACCGCCAAGGCTACAGTTCCCAGGGCCAGAGCCTGCGGGCAAAAGGGGCTCCCTCAGCATCCATCCAAGCTGGGCAGCGGGTTACCGGTGGGAAGCCATTGGAACCGTGAACACAACACAGGTGCAGGGAAAGGCAGTCACCATCAACCTACCTGGAGAGCTACCGCAGCCGTCTGTGGGATCCGTCCATCCAGCCGTTTGTTTTACCGGAGACTTTGCATTCATTATTGGCTGAGTGAGTACCACCATGCCGTGTGGCACAGCGCTGCCCCCGCGACCCTGCACCTCACCAGGCCCCGTAACCCGCCTGCACCCCTACCCCTCACCGGGCCCCGGGACAACCAACCCCCCTACCCACGGAGGATAGAAATAACATCCAAGCTGCTCCCTGTCATCGCTCCCGGGATCCCCATCCAGAGCAGCAGTGGTGTCACAACCTCACCACAACCGTGGGTGGCGTCACGGACAATATCCCTAAACCAAACCACCCCCTTTCACTCACGGGCGAGGAGCGCCGCTCGAGTCCCCGGGATCCGGCGCACCGCTCGAGCCACCACCGAGCAGCAGCAGCCGGACCCGAGCAGTGGGTGAGTGCAGCGTCCCCTCCTCCGCTCGCGACAACTTGGTGTCACGAACAGGATCTTACCGCTCTGCCGTCTGGTAGAGGTGCGCCCTGTGACCGCTGGAGGTGTCCGGCCGAAAATTTTGAGAATTCGCCATTTTGGGCGCGAAAAGTCCCCGCTCGAGCGTCTTCCCGAGTAGTGGAGGTGCGAAACCCGAAACCCCGCCCCTGTAGAGGAGGAGCCAGAAAAACACTAATAGGGACGGATGGCGTCTGGTCGCATGTAGCCCGCTGTTATAAGAGCAGGGACGGACTCTGGCTGGCGTCACGGACAATATCCCTAAACCAAACCACCCCCTTTCACTCACAAGCGAGGAGCGCCGCTCGAGTCCCCGGGATCCGACCCACCGCTCGAGCCACCACCGAGCAGCAGCAGCAGCCGGACCTGAGCAGTGGGTGAGCGCAGCATCCCCTCCTCCGCCCACGACACAGTCGTGCCCTGGCCCCTGCCCGGTGATGGCACAAGGCGGACGACTGTCCTCCTCGACAGTCCGTGCCCCTTGTCACGATTCCCTGCGACCGGGGTCAAGCTCCTACCAGGCCCAGACCAACGTCTGCCACCTAGTAGTACTAAGGAGCCCAGCTCCTGACCTCCTCTCACTTTAAAGAGATACTTCTCTTCTCCACTGCTCCTGACACTCCTGACCTCCCCTTAACCAACCCCCCAAGTGGGCGACCCTATTCCTTTCAGGTCAGCCACTGATGTGTCTGGTGGGTGTGGTGCAGAGTGTTCCTAGGATTTTGATTAGCTTGTTCTTGGCAACACCAAAGGTCAGGGATCCGTAACCAAGAAGGAGGTGGATACTGTACAGAAGGGCAGATTGCACAATACCCAGTGACGACCTGATAGGCCAGTGTGTCACATGTGCGCAGACCCATTGATTTTAATGGGTCTGCATATGTCCGTGTCTCTGGTATGAATGAAAATGGACATCATACGTACTGGAATCACTGACATGTGAAGGGGGCCTAGTAGACATCTCTCGATAGTGACTGCTTCAAGAGCCAGCTGTGATTTTACTAGTGAGCCATAATCAAAAAATAAAGGAAATAATGATTATTGGGCAATATTTTAAATTAAAAGATTAAATTTAGAAATATAAATCAGGTAGTAGTTAAGACCTGAATTCAACAATCTCATGTGCATATATAAGGCTGATGAGTTCAATTCGGGAGATCCGTGGACAGTCCACGCATTGCGGTCCGCGCTCGGAGCCCTTAGGATGAGTGTAGTGTAGGGTATCACTAGTTTAAGCAATTTCACAGGGTTTTTTTGGTGTTGTCCTCTGTATTCTTCCAGTGCTTCTTAAGACTTAACTACTCGGGTTCAATACTCAGAATCTGATTTCACTCAAAATAACTGTGTTATGATGTTATGGCCGAGCTCTGATAAAGCTTCTCTTTTTAATTTGATCTGTAAAGATTAGGCAGCTGTGAGAGTCTTAAAAAGCTGCTTGGGCTGTTCTCCTAGGTTAGAGATTGATGGTTTTATTGCAGTAATAGCGGCATTAGAATGCAATGAAATCCACTTTAATGGGCTCGCTTTAGATGGAGGAGGAGGGAGAGAAAGAAACAGAAGATGTCAAGGTATGACTTCTTGCTGCTCTGTAAAACATTGCCTAGATTCTTCCGAAATGTCTTTAAAGAAACCTTAAAGTACAAAGAAATATTTATACATAATGACATTCTTCTCGCTATAAATTATAAATTATGATCCTTAACTAAAAACAATGTGGATATTACTTGAAATGAATGTCATCCAATATATGTTTGATAAGAAAGGGACCTGGTGAGCAAATCTGCGCTGACGGCTGCCAATAATTCTACCTGCAGTAAAATGTCCTGTAATTTGTACTTGGTTCTAGCGCGCAAAAATGCCACAATCCAGAATTACGTGACTAATAATTTGGAAGCATTGTGCGTCAGTAAATGACCTTTTTCCGTGTTCCCCATTCTTTCTTTACCCCTTGTCACATTAGAGATGAAGATTGATGCGAGTCATTGAAGTCTGTGTACAGCGCTGCAAACATGTTGGTGCTATATAAATAATAGATAATAAATAATATCTTACAAGATTGATGATAGCAAAACCTGTAAGTCATCGTATTAGATTAGGGTTTTCAAGATCCTTTTATATAATAGGGTCAGGTATGAAATGGGTTGGTTAACTGGAGATTGTTTTTTGAGATAGACATAGACATGAGAGGTTCTGTACTTTCAAACGAAATCTGCAGAAAAGCATGGTTCTGCTGCCCTCACCCCCCAGGACAAGTTACAGCTTCTTTTGGTGGCCCTCCCTGTATAACAGGCCTCTCCGGTACTGTCACCTGCCGTCCCCTCCTTTTGCATACCCAGTTGCTCCTTATCTCAATTTTTTGATCGGTGATTTTCTGGTTTTGCTCTTTTGTTTTTTCCAAGGGCCAAACCTTTTTCAGCTTTCCAACAAGATAACTGTGTAATTGCTTGATTTTTTGCCATATGAGTTATAGATTTGAATGGCGACATTCATTTTACCATGTAAAGGGACAAAAATCCCAATGGGAAAAAAATGAGAAGACAAAAAGGGAGAAAATAGTCCACCCATATCCTGTCCACCGCCATTAACTTGACAATGGCGGCAGCTATAGGCATAGAAGTGGTGTCTAGGTATAGTGAAGTAGCCATGCACTACGCAATGAAACCACCTATAGCGCCACCTGATGGAAAACAACGGAGTTAGCATTTTTATCTTGAAAACAGAACGAGATAGAGAAAAAAAGTGAATTACAAAGTTGCAGGGCATCATCAATTCAATATGACACCTTGCATACAGAAATGCTATGATATGAAACCCATGACCCCCCCAAACATTGAATGCTGGTCAGGCATACAGCGCTCATTTAACTTTGATGCTCAAAGTGGCCCCCGTCAGCTGCAATGCACATCTGGACTCTGGACAGCATACTGTATCTTGCTGCACGTTGTGCAATATGGTAGGTTACACGTTTGCACAAGCATCTGTGATACGTCGTTGTAGGTCCTGCAATGTTGTAGGAGGGGTCACATACACCTGCTGTTTGATGTGACCTCACAGACAGAAGTCCAATTGGGTAAGGTCAGGTGAGCGTGGAGGCCACTCCACGCAGCCACCATACCCAATGACTTGTAGGAAAGTTTCCATGAGGTATCGCTTCATGTCTGCAGCCTTGTGAGTTTTACACGTTCTAATCATAGCATTTCTATATACAAGGTGTCAATCCATATTGAATTGATGGTGCCCTAGAACTTTGTAATTCACTTTTTTTCTCTATCTCGTTTCGTTTTCAAAATAAAAATGCTAACTCCGTTGTTTTCCACCAGGTGGCACTATAGGTGGTTTCATTGCGTAGTGCATGGCTACTTTACTATACCTAGACACCACTTCTATGCCTATAGCTGCCGCCATTCTCATGTTAATGGCGGTGGACAGGATATGGGTGAACACACTGTTTACGTAGCTCAGCAAGAACCAACTGCACATGGATGAGGAAAAAAATAGGAAGAAATCCACTGAGCTCAGTAGAAAAAATTAGTTAAAAACTTTCATTTTATTAAAAATATTTGTTATAAAATTACATATACCAGGTGTGAGGTAAATCCGGAGATATGACGATAAATCATGATATTCAAGTGGTATGTCAGGAAGCCCTCTCCTGGTGTCACCCCCCCTTTCCTTCACACAACTGGTTTAGCAACAAATCCCATGGCCATGTCCTGTGATATGGAAATGAGGTGGTGTGGGAACAATGGACACAGGATGACTCCCTGCCGTCACCCTGTAGTAGGAGCTGCTAGCTAGTTAGCAAGGCTATGGAAATAGCCAGACAGAACGACTCCAGTAAAAAATGGTTCATATCTCGCAAGCCATATTTCCGATAAATATGGCAACCATAAAAATGGTGTCTCCGCATGCAGACGATGCCGGCACACCCTTTTTATGGGAGCAGGACATTGGGAAATGCCCCAGGCGTGATATCAGCCAATGGGGAACTGGCAGACAGGTCATGAGTCCCCTCGTTCTGTAGCTAAATTCATAACTGTCACAATGAGAGCATTGGCGTCTGCCTACGACGCTCCCAGGCAAAGTTATGGCCAATATCCCCTTTGCTGGATAATTCTGATCCATGCAGGGGGAGTGGCAGTGCTTCCCTGTGAGGTCACTAAGGTAGGAGGGGACCTGGATGTGCCCAGGTTGATAACCCTACTTCGGCCATTTTCCAGTGTTCTTCTGCTCGGGGGCCTGGTTGGGAAAGACCTGTGAGGGAGTTCCTGGAAACCTGGTCTACAGCGCCCCCCTGTGGCCAGACGCAACAAGGTAACTGCTGGAACTGTGTATGCCTGTTTGTAACCCATGCTTTATCTGTAACTGTACTCTGACATAACTGTATATTCTGTAGATTCCCTATTGTATATATTGTAGTTCTAGTGTGCTTTAGGCTGATTAAATTATATAATTAATCTTGGGCTGTTCTGTTATCTCGATCTTGAATCCCACGTCTGTGTGTTCGGCTAATAGTTACCGTAAATCGGTTGGTGGCAGCGAATTGTGCCAAGGATTATTGTGGGGAGGCCAGTGAGATTCGGGGAGATTTTATATATTCCGCCCGCGGAGGTCGGGGGAATATATACCTTACTCTCACCGGGGACCCTTCAATAATCGGCATAAGTAGTATAGCGGCCTCCTTGCTTATTGTCGGGCAATTCCATAATTGGCCTGACTATAAGAGGGGCGCTAGAGAGCGCGTCACGTGCTCTGTCTGTCGGTCGGGAGGTATAAAGGAGGGGTGACCCCCACTTGTTACCCCCCGATTGTGACGTACTGGTAGCCAGCGCGGGGGATTTCTGAGTGACCCCCCGGTGGTTTGTGACACCAGGTATCAGCCTTCTTGTTAAGGCCACTTTACACGCTACGATATCACTCAAGTGATCTCGTTGGGGTCACGGAATTTTTGACGCACATCCGGCCGCTTTAGCGATGTCGTTGCGTGTGACACCTATTAGCGATTTTGCATTGTCGCAAAAACGTGCTAAATCGCTAATCGGTGACATGCCCCCCTATTCCCAATTATCGTTGCTGCGGCAGCACACATCGCTATGTGTGACACCGCAGGAACGAGGAACCTCACCTTCCTTACCTGCGGCCGCCGTCAATGCCTGCGCTTCTATTGGGCACCCACTTAGTGACGTCGCTGTGACGCCGAACGAACCGTCCCTTTAGAAAGGAGGCGGTTTGCCGGTCACAGAGACGTCGCTAGGCAGGTAAGTAGTGTGACGGGTCTGAGCGATGTTGTGCGCCACGGGCAGCGATTTGCCCGTGTCGCACAACCGATGGGGGCGGGTACGCATGGTAGTGATATCGGTAATGATATCACAGCGTGTAAAGCGGCCTTTAGTCATGACTAAGAAGAAGGCGCTTGCTGAAACGCATCTCAGTTAGACCATTATTTTTTTCTTCAATCTTTGCCAAAGCTGATACCTGGTATATGTAATTTTAAAACAAACATTTTTAATAAAATTAAAGTTTTTAACCAATTTCTTCTACCTAGCTCGCTGGAAAAATATAGTGCCACCCTTGGTTTTTGGGTTTTATTTTTTTTTTTAATTTATGTGGTAAGAATTACCATATTTTGTGGATTATAAGATGCACTTTTTCTCCCAAAAATTTGGGAGGAAAATGAGGTGTGCGTCTTATAATCCAAATGTAGCTTACCGGGGGGTGGTGCACAATGGTGACAGGAGGCAGGGGCAATGCTGTAGTCTGCAGGCGCTGTGCTGCGGACAGTGAGGCAGGGGCCCTCCTTGAAATGTCAACAGTGCGGGCTTCAAATAATGGTGCCCGCAGTAGGCGCATGCACAGATGAAGCTCACGGCCCAAGATCTCATCTGTGCACACGCCCATAAATCTCAAAGCAGCAGACTTAAGGAAAATGGTGCCCAGAGGTGTCATGCGCTCAAATGAGATCTCAGCTTTCACTGAGCCGATAGCTCAATCTGCGCTTGCGCCAACTACAGGCACCATTTCTTTGAAGCCCACACCACTGTCAGTTTCTGGATGTTCCCTGCATCACAGTGCCCGCAGCGAGCATCTAGCACACCCTCCACACCACCCGCAGCAACACCCTACTCCAGCACCGCCCCTGCACTCCTGTGACTCCACTCCATTACCGCTGCCGCTCCCCCTCCGTTAAGATACCACCAGATTATAAGATGGACCCCTTTTTTTACCTTTTTTTTCTCAAAATTTGGGGAGCATCTTATAATCTGGTGCATCTTAAAATTACAATATATAAAAAATTGATCATTCAGGTCACAATTATGGATATACGATACTAATTTAAACGTTATTTTATATTTTAGCAGTTACAAAAATTAAAGACTGTTAAAAAAAATTGCTTTGTATCGCTATTTTCTAAGACATCTAACTTTTTTATTTTTCCATTAACGTAGCTGTGTGATGGTTTGGAAATTTATCACTAACACTTTTGGTTTCGTATACTGTTATGATCACTTTTTATTGCATTTTGGGGGTGACATGCGGTGACCAAGAGGTACCAACTCTGGCACTATTCATTTGATGTACGGTTTAAAAAAAACATATATTTTGATAAATCAGACATGAAGATGCCACATGTTTGCTTGTTTTTTGTTTGTTTTTTATTTCATCTAGGAATGAGGAAAAAAAGAGGGGGGTGGGAGTATTCAAACTTTTATGATTTTTTTTTTCACCCCAGGCGATTTTCTGTTTTTCATTTTCATTTTTTCATCCATTTCTTCCAAGAGCCATAACTTTTTTATTTTTTTTGTCAGTATAGCCATATAAGGGCTTGTTTTTTTGCTGGATGAGTTGCACTTTTGAAGGACATCATTCATTCTGACCCATATTTTATCGGAAAATAGGAAAAAATTCCAATTGCGGTGAAATTGCAAAAAAAATTGCAATTCCACAATTGTTTTGGGGGTTTTTCATTTAACACGTTTACTATATGGTAAAACTGACCTGGCATCATGATTCCCCAGGTCAGTACAAGTTCGTTGATACCAAACATTTATAGTTTTACGTTTATCAAAGTGGTGGATAAAAAGATCAGAAGTTTGTAAAATAATGAATTGTGCATTTGTCGTCATTTTCAGAGACCCATAGGGTTGTCATTTTTCAGTATCTGGGTCTGATTGATGGCTTATTTTTGTGTATTGAGCTGTCGCTTTTAATTATACCATTCTTAGCTTGATGTGATGTTTTAAGCATCTTTTATTGCATTTTAATGCAATGCTGCGCCAACCAAAACATTGTAATTCTGCCATTTTGATTTTTTTTCTCTCTACAACCTTTTCCTATCAGATTAATTGATGTTATAGTTTTATATATTGGGCATTTCTGATCATGGTGACACCACATATGTGTTTTTGGGGGGGGGTTGTTTTATTTTTAATGGGGCAAAAGGGGTCATTTGAACTTTTAGGTTTTATTTTTTTCATATTTTTCAAAACTTTTTTTTACATTTTTTTATTAATTTTACTAGTCCCCTTAAGGGACTTTATGCCTGTACTGTCCGATCGCATCTGATGATCAGAGCAATACTTCAGCATCCGATGGCGGCAGGAAATATCGCAATCCCTGCCAGAGCACGTTACATCGCATTGTAAGCGTTTGATAGCACGATGGAAGAGGTTAACAGGCATGGGTGGATCTCTGATCCACCTGACTCGCCCACCCCAGGGCTATGGGACACCCGGTGCCGGGCCAGACTAGTCCGGGGGTCGTCAGTGGTGGCGGGGCCCGACTCCGTGACCCTGGTGGGTGTCAATTAAATATGGCTGGTGACTTGGGGGTGAATAAAGTTTATGGTTGTCATGACGCCACCTGTGGTTTGCGGCTATGAAGCCGCCGCTGCTGTATGAGGCCTCCGGGGCTGGTGATATGGCAGCTTGGGTGGTCCTGCTCCCCACAGGTGGAGCGATGCCCCGGGGCAACAGTTGGTGCTCGTAAGAGTCTATGGTGTGATGGAAGTCTCTGGTGATGTTGTGTGAATAATATGGTGCAGGGCCGACAGGGCAGTGAAAGAAATAGGCACAAACAGTAGTCTCTTTACCTTCTCCTCTTTTACTTGGCAACAGTTTCGTCCTGGAAGACCGTCACAGGTGGTAAAGATGATCCGGCCGGCCTGGAAGTGCCTGGGGGTGATCTCTTTGGCCAGTTGAGTGTGAGGCCTACTCCCTGCTCTTTCTTTTCTTCTACAGGATCCTGCACTCTGAATTTAGCAATGGCCCTCTTGCTGCTGGGACCGGTAGTTTGTCCCTTTTTCTGTATGGTAGGCTGCGCAGGCCCTCTCGGGTGCTTCTCTGCTGGAGTCCACACCGGGCCCTTGGGATGCAGCTGTACCTTCAGATTGCTTATGGGCCAGGAGGCTTGCAGCTCTCCTGCCCTCCGGACTCGGCTACCAAGGAATATTTTAGGCCCTGGTGGCCACAGACTCCGATGTCCAAGTCTCTTCTGTGCCTCTCTGCAAATCCCGCTTCACTGGACCAAGCTATTCCAGCTCCAGGCCCCAGTCCACAGGACAGCACCACTCTGCGTCTGCACTCTCTGCTCTCTCTACACAGACTGAACACTAACTCCTCCCTCAGGTCAGACTTGAGGAATGCTCCCTTGAACTCCAGGTTCAGAGCTCCCCCTGCTGGCCTGAGGGAGAAAATGCGTTGGATGTTGAACTTACTGGCCAATGATTCCCCCAATTACCTCTAGGCTCAGCATTAACCCTTTGGAGGGGCAATGCTGTTGTGGCGACCAGGTCCTGGGGCGCCACACACCCCCACCTATTAGCTGCTCATATCTGCTAAGCAGATCAGCAGACATGTGTGGGGAATAGTGCAGGTTCGCAGACACGGCCATATATAAATGTCCTTGGTCTTGAAGGGATTAATATTTTTTTATAACTTTCATTTTATTTTTGTAGTTCCCATTGAAGATTTTAATTTGTTAATACTGGATCTGATCGGTTATTCTATTTACTGCAATAGTACAATATTGCCTTATTCAGAAATGTAGACAGCATGGTGGCTCAGTGGTTAGAACTATTGAGTCCTGGGTTCAAATTCTGCTAAGTATAACATCTGCAAGGTCTTCTCCCTGTGTTTCCTCCCACCCAAGACATACTAACATGGAATTTAGATTTTGAGTCCCAATAAAGGCAGTGATAATCACATCTGTATAGTGTGGTGGAATATGATAATGTTATACAAACAAAAGAAAGAAATATTACTGATCTCTTATGCCACTTTCACATTGCATTTTTACCTACGTTCACTGGTCCCATCGGGGTATCCGTACAAACTCCCCTCCCCCCTGTAAAACGGGTTTTGGATGCATATCCCGATGGGGCTATTGACTATAATGGAGCAGACGGAGTCAGCGTATGCTCTGTCTTGCACCATTTTCGAGCATATATGTTTTCTGCAGGCGGACACCCAAACAAAGTAGATTGCATCTGGATGTCTGCCTGCAGAAAACGTATATGCCTGAAAATGGTGCAAGACAGAGCACACGCTGACTCCATCTGCTGCATTATAGTCAATGGCCCTGTCGGCATATGCGTCCAAAACACGTTTTACGGTGGGGGGGTTCGGACGGGTGCCCCGACAGGACCAGTGAACGTAGGTGTGGCGCCCCTGAGGCTTCAGTCACCACAGTGTACTTCACCTCATTTAAGGTGCAGGATATTGAGGCGGTCGGTGCCAGTTCCACATCCAAACATTCCATAAACACACAACAGGTTGCCCGCCCCACTTGGGACCAGGCTAGGGTCGGGTCTTAAGGCTTGCCACAAAACACTGGGGCATCCATCCACTAGTGACAGATACCCAGGAAGGGGAAGGGCAGCCACTGGGGGAGAGGGAGGAGGTCACTTACAGAAAAGAGTCGAGCCCTGATTGAGGTTGGGGAAGGAAGCAGGAGAGCTTACCGGTGAAATCTGTGGCACACTGGAGTAATTACGGTTGCCGAGGGGAGAGCTTAGTTGCTCCCTCGGGCCGGTGCAGTTCAGGGTTCAGAGCCCTAGGGTGGCGTATGTTTCAAGTTGTGCCACCAGAATCCGACGGACAGGGGGATTTCAAGTCCCTTTGTTCACCACCAGATCCCAGAGCACAGTAGCAACATAAAGCCCAGAGTCGTGATCACAGTCAGCCCCCAAAATGGATGGTTTGCACTACCTGCAGACGGAATAGGAACTTTAACACCGAACAGGGGTCCCCAAGCACTTCATGTCACGGGGATCCGCATAAAAAGCGCAAGAAGAAAGGGTCCACAATCCACAACACCCGCGGTGACCTCCGAATTATCCGGGATCGGCTGGGGCCATCACGGCAGTGAGCGGCACTCCCAGGGCAAGCAACTGGACAGTGAGTAAAAATCTTGAACCGCAACTTCTGAGTCCGCCCTTCATTGCCGACACCATCGCCCCGCGCTCCAGTGCCAATGGTCACCACCACCCTCATCATCTCCCTGGGGCTTAGCTCTACCTATGGGGTGCTGAACCATCCCGGCTGCGACACCATCCAGAGGATATCATCCGCAGTGGTGGCTAATCCTTGGCCGCGTACCACAGGTGGCATCACGAGACAACTCCCAACATCCTCAATCCCACCATCCAGCTTCCATCCCTTTTTGTGGACACCTCAGGGTCACGAAACCGGGCAGGGCCACCCGTGACATCCCCTGACCCTCACCGGCCCAGTGACGAGTATTTCCCAAGGCCCCATGGGGTGCTCCATGGATAAAAATGCAGTGTGAAAGCGGCATTGTAGAGTGACTTCTTAGGAGTACTATGACGGCAGCATTGGGTCTCTGAAAGATGGGATTTCAACCGATCTAATCATGTAAAATGGATGGGAATTGGGAATATATTTGTTGCTGACAGCTATGGAATATTTATGGCCAGATATCACAAGACTATAATGACAAAGTGAGTAAGTACATAAAAATAAATTACAGAAAATTAAAACTGTATATCTAGTCAATTACATTTTAGGAAAAATCTTTCAGTTGGAAAAGTGAAGTTTAAGAAAAGTTTCTGGAAGATGAAAAGGTACAAAATGCATATAAACTAATACTTAAGAATATCATCAAAGTCTAATTTGAAAGGAAAAAGTTTCCTGTTTAGCAAAGCTTTAAATATGGAATTTATCGATATCTGGATATAGTGGACCCTGATAAAATCAAGCTATTGATTGCCATAATAAAATATGATTTTTATTGATAATATATTAAAGTTATTTAATCAAATCAAATTGGGGTGGAGGGACACTGGACACAGAACTTGGCACCTTATTACCTCTAAATATAATAAAAAAATATAATAGTCTCTTAGACTTGGCCCTGATGTCTGGAATATTGCCTTAAAAGAGAAAATAATGGTCTCATTTATATTGCATAGGACCTCTTGTTGCACAATTGATCCCCTTGATATATTTTCATCATGCTGTCTCATGATGTTCTTTTGATGGAGTATATGTGTTTATACATATATGTATGTACAATTAAGGTCCCGAGTGTAGCTTATATTTTTATTTTTTTATTATTTTTTTTATTATATTTTTTTATTCCTTCTTTTTTGTTTTTTTCATCCCCTATACTGGTCGATCCACTAATAGACTTTGATGTATTTTGAAAATTGTATCATACATATATTTATATACTTACAAAATTCTATATATTAATTTAGGACTTTATTATTGGTGAATGTTTTTCACAAACATGATGTATATTTTTTCTTTTCTTTACTGTACAGTGTGACTCTGATGAAGGTCGTATTAAAAGACCGAAACGTCAAATATACTCCTTGTAAACACATGTTCACACGCTGAGTTATAATAAAGCACCTGTTACCACACATTCTTGTTTGAGTGCCGGATTCTTTTTGAGGATTTCTGATTGGCTGCCACCCTCTTAGACAGCATTTGTGACTGATTCGAATTAAAAACGCTGTCTGTGTCCTTATGCTGGTGATAAATAAATTAAAAAAAAAAACAATGATGTATGGTCGCTCCCTGTGTTGATACCAGCACAGATAAAGCCTTGACTACAGGCTACAGCCCCCAGCTGTGTGCTTATCTTGGCTGTATATCAAAATAGGATAAACTGCATGTGGCTTTTTTATATATATATACATATATATATATATATATATATATATGTATAAGTCCCATGCAGTTTATATATATATATATATATATATATATATTTATTTAAATAAATAATTTTTAAAAATGGCATGTGGTCCCCCCTAATTTTGATACTCAGCCATGATAAACCCCAACAGCTGGGGGCTGGTATTCTCAGAGTGGGGAGACCCATAATTTTTGAGCCCCCCACAGACTAAAAATATTAGCCTGCAGCTGCCCAGGATTGCCGCATGCACTTTTATATCATCTGCACTTTACTGTTTATCTTTTTCTCAATAAAACTATAGACTCTTGTCCTATATACAGATACCTGACAAATTTTGTGGTGCGGCTATTGTATCCATGTCCCTTAATTTAGCACCGTTGCTGTATTTAAAACTTTGATTTTAGTATAATATCAATATATCAGTATTTTAATTTCAAGTATAATATCAATAAAATCATATTATATTATGGCAATCAACAACTTGTTTTTTTATGGGTCTACTATATCCAGATATCGTTAAAATATATAAACTAGTACTGCCCTGGAGTTTGACTTCAAGAAGCCCTCCCATTAAGTTTTCTTTTCTCTAAATCAGTGTATATGTGCATGTAGTGTAGTGTAGTGTGTTAATATAATCACTCACCGCCACCTTCCCTGGTGTCCAGCGCCATCCTACTCCTCTTCTCAGTGACGTCACCGCTGTCCAGACTATCTGGCTCACTCTATGTATGAGCTGAAAGTCTCTTTTACAATGTAAAGCCTGCTGTACACGTTGCAATTTCGCATACGATATCGTATGTGATTTGCAACGCCCCCATCGTATGTGTGGCACGTTCAATTTGTTGAACGTGCTGCACAAACGATTAACCCCCGTCACACGTACTTACCCGTCCATACGACCTCGCTGTGGGCGGCGAACGTCCACTTACTGGAGTGGGAGGGACGTTCGGCGTCACAGCGACGTCACACAGCAGCTGGCCAATAGAAGCGGAGGGGCGGAGCTGAGTGGGACGTAAACATCCCGCCCACCTCCTTCCTTCCGCATTGTTGGCCGGGAGCCACAGGACGCAGGTAAGATCTGTTCATCGTTCCCGGGGTGTCACACACTGCAATGTGTGCTACCCTGGGTACGATGAACAATCTGACGTTCAATTCTAGAGAAATGAACGATGTGCGTGCGATGAACGTTTTACCATTCAATCGCAATCGCACGTACCTGTCACACACTGCAATGTACCTTACGATGCCGGTTGTGCGTCACTTACGATGTGACCCCGCCGACACATTGTAAGATACATTGCACCGTGTAAAGCGGGCTTTAGTCTATAGAGTCTTGTTCTGAGCCATGTTCTGACGCTCCATTAAGTTGCATTGTAAGAACCACTTCCAGGTCATGGAGAATGAAGTGTGACGGAGAGTCTGCCGAGCGGTGAAGTCACAGAATAGCGCTGGATACCAGGGAAGTTGGCGGCGAGAACATTACCACACTGACAGTACACTACATACACATATACACAGAGTAAAAGAAAAGTCAATGAGAGGGCTTCTTTAATCCTCCATACATTACATAGCTGTTGGCTGAACAATTATTCAGCCAATGGCTATCTCACATAAGTGTGCCCTACAAGCGAGCACTCAGCTCTGTGAGAGGCCCACTGTCAGATTCCTATGGCAGCATCTTATTTCCTGGAGAATAAAAGAATTGACTGTCAAAAATCCGACTTCTTGGATAGCTCTCTCTCCCGAAATGATCTGTTAGGGCAGAGCTGGGAGGCCACATCCACACATATATAAGACTGTCGGCTAATCCAGACAATATTAAGGTGTTCAGTTGACTATCATGCGTATGGAGTACTTTACAATTTTTAGTGCTATTGCATCCAGATAGTCACATTGAATTTAGAAAATCAGATGAGAAGAACCGTAGCTAAGCAATTAGATCAGAATGATGGAAGCATTGATGGATTTTCAACAAGACTTCCAGTAATGGTTGAAATTACTTAAAAAAAATCATTATCTTACATGGGGTTGTCTGGGGTCTGCTATCACATTGGTAGTGTGAACTCACTGTTTTGGACACAGCTTGTTTGGTTTGTAATTGAAAAATTGTAACTTCAGCTGTTTTCTCAATCTGTAGCTGAATAAATAGCAAGTTAAGTTCTGTTCATATATGCACAACAGAAGCCACCAGGTTGTGCTGGAACCCAATGTACCCCATTAAAAAAGTACTTCCATTAACTTTTTTCCCCTAATCCTGTATAAATGTTATTGTTGTATACTCTCAGTTTGTTAATATACTCTCCGATCGCCATCTTCTGTATCATCCAGCGCTGTTCCGCTCTCCTTTTGTCCCTTCATGGTAATTCAGTGGCTTTTACAATATAAAGGGCCATTTACACGCTGCAACATCACTAACGATATATCGTCGGGGTCACGGTGTTTTTGACGCACATCCGGTGTCGTTAGTGACATCGCAGCGTGTGACAGGCTGGAGTGACCTTAAACGATCGCAAAAGAGGCAAAAATCGTTTGTCTCAAAGAAGTCATTTATTTATGAAAAATCATTGCCTGGTCTGTAGCGATGTTGTTCCTCGTTCCTGCGGCATCACACATCGCTATGTGTGATACCGCAGGAACGACGAACATCTCCGCCCCTCCTCTGCTATTGGACGGCTGCCGTGTGACGTCGCTGTGACGCCACACGAACCGCCCCCTTAGAAAGGAGGCGGTTCACCGGCAACAGCGACGTCCCAGGGAAGGTAAGTCCGTGTGACGGGTGTTAGCGATGTTGTGCGCAACGGGTAGCGATTTGCCCGTGACGCACAACCAACGGGGGCGGGTACGCTCGCTAGCGATATCGGTACCGATATCGCAGCGTGTAAAGTACCCTTAAGTGTCACGAGTGTGTTGCTCCCTGCTAAGACCTCTGGTGGGGGTGATCTGGAACCAGAAGGTCACAGCATTTTACTTGATCACAGATCCTCTTTAAAGCCCGCTCATCATTGATCCTGATTTAGGGAAGATTTACATCCATTCGGTTTTGAAGGGGTTAAGGTTTCGCTTCTAACCTGTTGAGATTGACTTGTAACTGTTAATCTCAGCTGCAGCCATAACCTTATGCCATAAAAACCCACTCTTTTCTGTCTCCTATGTTGGCTATGGTTCATTCTATACTGACCACTTTAAAGGAGCCTGTCTGTAGAGAAGCTGAGGAGTGCTATTTGTTATCTTTCCGCACCCATTTGTCATACTTTCCTTATGTTCTTTTATTGTAGTAGTGAGACTAGTGTCTCGCTTGCCTTCACACTAATCAGGGTGAGTTCATGGCCAGCGAGGATCTAGGCACGTGACAGCGCACAGGATAAAGAACCCATCTAGGGACGTTAGGAAGTGCAGGGATCAGACTCAGGTGACTGTTAGGAGGTGACCTCCATTCCCTCTCTCTATCGCCAGGGCCTTCCATTGAACATATGTCCTGGTTTTTCCTTTTTGTTGCTCCGCTCACCAAGTGTCCTTTCACACCCAGCATCACAGTAAGTCTATGGAACCTTAGAGCAAGGCTCATAATGAGATTCCATTGGCTTACATTGGATAAGATACTTTCAGCTCACGGATAAAGCACAGGAAAATCTGGAGAGTCTAAATTACTGTCCCATGACTCAGAAGAGGAGCAGAACAGTTCTAGTTATCGGAGAAACCAGCAATCGGTGAGTATATTAAAGGGACCCTGTCATGTCCAATATACATCCAGAACCACAAATAGTTCTAGACGCATATTTCTAATCCCTGCCTAACCGTATCCCTGTATAAAGTAGCATTCATAAAGAGATTTTAGAAAAAGTATTTCAAAAGATCCTTTATGATATGCTAATGAGCTCAGGGATTAGTTGCAAGGGCATTAGTTCCTGCACTCATCACACCCTCCTAGCATGTTAGCACGCCCATAGTGGGGTGCTAATGTCGCGGGCGGAGAGGCCGTGTCGCGGGCGGGGAGGACGCCGTCGCTGCTGTGCTCTCGCTAACGCTCGGGTCCGGCGCTGGTGCGGCGGCTCAGTGGCTCGAGCGGTGGGCCGGATCCAGGGACTCGAGCGGCTTCTTCTCGCCCGTGAGTGAAAGGGGTGGTTGGTTTGGGGGATTTAGTCCGTGATGCCACCCACGGGTCGTGGTGAAGATGGGCACCACCGCTGCTGATGACGGGGATCCCGGGAGCGATGGTAAGGAGCAGCTGGGATGTTGTTTTCCCCCTCCGTGGGTAGGGGTCGGTGGTCCCGGGGCCCGGTGATGTTGTGGGGAGGAGGCAAGGTCGGTGAGGTGCAGGGTTGCAGGGACAGCTCGGCGCGGTGCCGGATGGCACGGGTGTACTCACTCAGCAAGAAAGGTACAAAGTCCTCGGTAAACCAAACGGCTGGATGGACGGGTCCCGCAGCCGGCTGCAGTGCTTCTCCCTGGACAGGTGATGGCGGCTGTCTTTCCCTGCACCTTAATGTTCTCTTTCTGACTACTATGGATTCCCAACGGTAGTCCGCTCCCCGGTGTATGGGTACCAGAGGAGCCCGTTTGCCCGCAGACGTTGGCCCTTGGGTCTCTAGCCTTAGGCGGTAGCTATATACCCTCACGGTGTGGGCTGTTGCCTTCAATCAAGACTTTTGCTGTTGTGAAACCCCTGGGTTTCCAGTCACATTCGGATCTGACTATTGTCGGCGGCTCCAAGCCTGGTCGGGGTCCGATGGCCCTGCCTGTGTGTGCTGGCTTCTCTTCGCCCATCCCCGGTCCTACGGTTCCGCGTTGCTCCACCACTCCTGCAGACAGCCACCACCGTCTGCCGACCTTGCTGTCAGTGCCTGGGCCACAAACCCAGACACCCAAGTGCTTGTTCCTCTCACTTCAAACTCCTCCACTCAACTACTCTCACTTTTCCCGCCTCCAGGCCTGTGAACTCCTCGGTGGGTGGGGCCAACCGCTTAGCCCCGCCCCACCTGGTGTGGACATCAGACACTGGAGGGAGGCAACAAGGATTTTGTGCTTGGCTGGTGTCCCTGTCTAATGGGGGTGTTTGGGTGTTATTTGTGACGACCTGGCTAGGCCAGGGCGCCACAGCCACGCTCGCCACGCTCGGGTCCGCGGCTGCTGCTGCTGCTCGGTGGCTCGAGCGGTGGGCCGGACCCGGGGACTCGAGCAGCGATCCTCGCCCACGACTGAAAAGGGGGTGGTTTGTTTTGGGAGATAGTTCGTGACGCCACCCACGGGTTGTGGTGATTATGAGCACCACCGCTGCTGGTGACGGGGATCCCGGGAGAGATGGTAGGGAGCAGCTAGGATGTTGTCCCCTCCGGGGTAGGGGGTTGGTGATCCCGGGGCCCGGTGGTGATATGGGGAGGCAGGATGGTCTGGGTGCAGGGTTGCTGGGGCAGCGCGGCGCGGTGCCGGATGGCACTGGTGTACTCACTCAGACACAGATGCACAGAGTCTCTGGTAAACCAAACGGCTGGATGGACGGGTCCCGCAGCCGGCTGCACTGTTTGTGCTCTCCCCGGATGGCTGATGGTGGCTGTCTTTCCCTGCACCTTGGTAGAATGTTCTGACTCCTGTGGTTGCCCACCGGTAGTCCGCTCCCCGGCGTATAGGTACCGAAGGAGCCCGTTTTGCCCGCAGGCGCTGGCCCTTGGATCTCTAGCCTATGGCGGTGGCTGTGTATCCTCACGGTGTGGACTGTTGCCTTCTGTCGGGTCTTGGTTGTTAGGAAACCCCTGGGGTTCCGGATACTTTCGGATTTGACCGTTGTAGGCGGCTCCAAGCCTAGTCGGGGTCCGATGGCCCTGCCTGTGTGCTTAGCTTCACTCCGCTCCCTGGCTCGGTACCGGCGGGCCACCGCCCGACCCCGGTCCTAAGGTTCCACAGAGATCCCCTAACTCCTGCAGATGGCCACCACCGTCTGCCAACTTTGCTGTTTGTGTCTGGGCCCCTACCCAGACACCGACAGTTTCTGACCTCTCACTTTCACCTCCAAACTGAAACTCTGTCTCTTTTCCTGCCTCCAGGCCTGTGAACTCCTCGGTGAGTGGGGCCAACCACCTGGCTCCGCCCCACCTGGTGTGGACATCAGACCCTGGAGGGAGGCAACAAGGGTTTTTGTTTGACTGGTGTGACTATCCAGGGGAGGGGGTGCGTGTGTTGTTATGTCTGTGACTACCTGGCTAGTCCAGGGCGTCACACTAACATGCTATTCATTGCCCATTGCCCAGCGTCTTCATCGGCAGTGACGCACGTACCTGTGTCCATTGCACCGCCTCAGAACGCGGTCAGTGCACAGTTTCAGAAGTCTCTGGACTTTCGGTCATGCACACTACACCAGTTTAAAGCTAGGACATGTACACCCGGCTTCATAGTGTGCATGACCAGTAGTCCGGGGACTTCTGATCATACACACTGAGATGAAAGCCAGAGAGCTGAGTGACCATTCCTCTGCTGCTGCGCATTCATTAGAATGTTAGCACACCCACGTGCTTACATGCTAAGTGGGCCAACTAACCAAGGGATGTAACGCCCTTGTGACTAGTTGTTGGTCTCATTAGCATATCATAAAGTATCTTTAGAAATACTTTTTCTAAAGATCCCTTTATCTATGCTAGTGTATACAGGTGTAACGGGGGCAGGGGGCGCCTCAGGGGGTGTAGTCGGGTCCCCTCGCCTTGTGGGCCGCAGGCTGAACCCCAGCCCGACCGTTACTTGCAAAACAGGTGTGTTGTTGGTGCAGAGTGTGGATGCATGGGGCCCATTCATGACAGCGTTCTTTCTGTGCTCTCCATCTCCTTCTTCACTTTCAGGAAAGAGACAATTGCAGGCAGCGGGTAAACCAAACACCGTTTTATTAAACAAAGCTTCCATCTTTCTGTTTGCAGCAGGCTTACTTTAGTACGTTACAAGTTACAAGTCCTTTTCTACGAAAACGGTTTCCTTTTTCTCTACGGGCACTTTCCTTTGCCTGCAGGGGCCACTTGTTATCCCCCTAGCAGTGGTACTCCTATCCCGATTTTAGTCCAGCCCTTTCCCAGGGATTTGTATTGAACTAGAGGACGGCTCCAGTACTCACTACCGGCTCCGGATTAGCTCCAACTTCTTCGCTCCACTTCCACAGCACCCACTCCTGCACTCTGCCCCGGCACCTCTCCTCAGCTTACTCTCCTGTTACATTCCCAGCACACTGCCCTGCATTCAGAGCCCAACCCCCCTTCTCTTCCCTCCTAGGCTGCCCTGCCCCTTCCTTCCCTGTCACTGTTACCAGGGGAACCACTCACTACACTGGCACCTAGGGGGGGAGAACCGTACATAACACACAACATTGTACAATGTGCCACCATACTCCTGTGGCGTCTTCAGGGGGGGAAAAACGTCTTCTCCACACTAGGGGTCCGTCCACCCCTTACATTCCTCCCCTCTTTAACCTCAGCCTCCTGGTGAGGTTCCGCACCTGCAAGACAACGCATATGGAAAACACACACACGTTTCTTCAGCAGTATTCTTTTTCTTTCTTATCAATAAAAAAAAACATTTTAAAACTAACGTATCAAAGCACACCAGATTGGCACACAAGTCCGGTGCCCGGAGTCCCTCCAGGGGAGCTCCCGGTCTTGGCTGATCTTCTGCCCGGAGGCTCTCCTCAAGCGCTCCCGGTCTTAGATGAGCCGCGACCAACAGAAACAAAAGGGTTCTTTACTTAACAGTCGCGGGAGAAGTCCATGCATAGTCCCTGCATTCTTCTATTCCCGGGTTCAGTTCTTTTAACGTAGCTTTAACCATAAACACTCACCGGCTTCCAACAGTACTGACTTTCGACAACAAACAGATCTTTTTCTTCCGGATGATTAACCCTCACGCTGGGTGGTATGCACGCAGCCATTCAGCCCGCTGGGCCCTCACAGATTCGGAGAGGGATTGTCCAGGTAAGCAGGGTAGCCTGTGGAACGGCTCGTAACATGGCTGTGGCTCCGGTACTTCTTTCTCCGATTCGGCCCAAACTCCGCCCCCGGCTTCACTCACCGGGTCCATGCTGTGCTGGCGATGCCTTCTGTTTCTTGCAGCGCCGCCCACATCTCCGGACCTCTGCAGCTTCTTGGGGCCGGTACCTCCCCTCTTTGGGCGGTGCACTCCACTCACTCTGGGCTTCTTTCTCCGCCCAGGCCAGCCCAGCACTTTTCATTTGGCGCCAAATTTTCGCGCCTTAAGTAAACCCATGAAGACGGCCGCCATCTTGCCACCATTTTGTGGCCCGTACAGCACATCAGGCACCACTTGGTCATCTTCACAGTTTCTGGTCGGGGTCTCTCGCATGCGAGCCCGATCCTGCCGACTATGCCAAAATGTAACGGGGGCAGGGGGCGCCTCAGGGGGTGTAGTCGGGTCCCCTCGCCTTGTGGGCCGCAGGCTGAACCCCGGCCCGACCGTTACTTGCAAAACAGGTGTGTTGTTGGTGCAGAGTGTGGATGCATGGGGCCCATTCATGACAGCGTTCTTTCTGTGCTCTCCAGCTCCTTCTTCACTTTCAGGAAAGAGACAATTGCAGGCAGCGGGTAAACCAAACACCGTTTTATTAAACAAAGCTTCCATCTTTCTGTTTGCAGCAGGCTTACTTTAGTACGTTACAAGTTACAAGTCCTTTTCTACGAAAACGGTTTCCTTTTTCTCTACGGGCACTTTCCTTTGCCTGCAGGGGCCACTTGTTATCCCCCTAGCAGTGGTACTCCTATCCCGATTTTAGTCCAGCCCTTTCCCAGGGATTTGTATTGAACTAGAGGACGGCTCCAGTACTCACTACCGGCTCCGGATTAGCTCCAACTTCTTCGCTCCACTGCCACAGCACCCACTCCTGCACTCTGCCCCGGCACCTCTCCTCAGCTTACTCTCCTGTTACATTCCCAGCACACTGCCCTGCATTCAGAGCCCAACCCCCCTTCTCTTCCCTCCTAGGCTGCCCTGCCCCTTCCTTCCCTGTCACTGTTACCAGGGGAACCACTCACTACACTGGCACCTAGGGGGGGAGAACCGTACATAACACACAACATTGTACAATGTGCCACCATACTCCTGTGGCGTCTTCAGGGGGGGAAAAACGTCTTCTCCACACTAGGGGTCCGTCCACCCCTTACACAGGCACGGTTAGGTAGGCATTAGAAATATGCATGCACCCAGAACAGTTTGTGGTTCTGGGTGCATACAGGACCTGACAGGTTTCCTTTAAGATACTAAAATTACACTACCCAACTCTTTTTTTCGTGTGTAAATGTGGTGCCCCTGAGACTTCAGTCGCCACAGGGTACTGCACCTCGAACAAGGTGTAGTCCTCATACCTGGTACGGAGGAGGTCATAGTCGGTAACCACCACAATCCATACAACACTCAGTCAGCTGCTCCATCACTGGGACAGGGTTAGGGTAGGATGCTGGGGGTTGCCATCACGAGCTATGGGTCCTCCTGCCCACTAGTCCAGCTTACCCGGGGGGTGGGGCATCTTCAGGGGAGTCAGGCGACATACACATATAGGAGAAGGAGACAGGAGTGAGAACTCAACGGACACGGATAGAAAGAGGAGCAAGGGACCCGTTGTCTGGAGCTGGAGCGCTCGACCCGAGTTCTTAGGAAGGAAGGGGGATCCCAGGGTTCGCGAGGAGTGCGACAGGCACCCCTGACCCATTCCACTAACCAGGCGTTGGGGTGGAGGGAACACCATTAGGAAAGATGCACAGAAAAAAGCACTGGCTTTGACCTCCAAACTATCCGTGATCGGCTGGAGCCTATGACAGCTGAGCCCGGTACTCCAAAGGCGGTGATACTTCAGTTAGTAAAGAACTTTGACTGCAATTCCTGTGTCATCTAAGGCGGGCTTTGCACGTTGCGACATCGCAAGCTGATGCTGCGATGCCGAGCGCGATAGTCCCCGCCCCCGTCGCAGCTGCGATATCCTTGTGATAGCTGCCGTAGCGAACATTATCTCTACGGCAGCTTCACATGGACTCTCCTCTCCTGGGACGTCGCTCTGGCCGGCGACCCGCCTCCTTATTAAGGGGGCGGGTCGTACGGCGTCACTGCGACGTCACATGGCAGGCGGCCAATAGGAGCGGAGGGGCGGAGATGAGCGGGATGTAAACATCCCGCCCACCTTCTCCCTTCCGCATATCCTACGGGAGCCGCGGTGATGCCGGTAGGAGATGTTCCTCGCTCCTGCGGCTTCACACACAGCGATGTGTGCTGCGCAGGAGCGAGGAACAACATCGGACCATCGCGTCAGCGTAATTATGGATTACGCCGACGCTACACCGATGATACGATTACGACGCTTTTGCGCTCGTTAATCGTATCATCTAGGCTTTACACACTACGATGTCGCCTGCGATGCCGGATGTGCGTCACTTTCAATTTGACCCCACCGACATCGCACCTGCGATGTCGTAGTGTGTAAAGTACCCCTTATCCTTCCCACACCTCCATCCTCGCCACTCTGCATGGTCGCAGAGACTACTACCTCTAACTTCCCTGGGGCTTGAGCTCTGCCTGTGGAGAGCTATACCCTGCGCTACCACCTGCCCCAGGGGATACCTCATGCAGCGGCGGCTCATAACTGGCCGCATACCACATGTGGCGTTACGAATATAAACTTTATTCTTCCCTGTAAATATTCCCTTCATCCATCTTTTATTGACACTGCCGGGGTCATGGAACCGGACCTGGCTGCTGTGACATCCATCCATCCCTCCCTACACCAGCCCGGTGACGAGTAACCCTCACAGTCCTGGCGCGGGCGTGTCATAAATGTAACAGGAGTATTTCTTTAATTACAATTGGGTGCATTTAGGTTCTGTCTTGATGTCTGCTTTTTTGACAACAAAGATATTACTGTTTGCGCTATATTCACTGCCTGCAGTGTGAGCAGGGCATAAATAAATTCTCCAAATTTAGAATTTTTGTTCTTATGTTTCTTATTTGCTTAGCTTTTCTATTAGTTTGCACAGTCTATTGAAGGTCCAGCTATTTGTTCTCTATGGGCATTGCACACCCATTCAATTTCAATAGGAACTACAAAGAGGTTCCTTATAAGACGGGCTTATCACCAGTTCATAGATGGGCAGATAAGCTTCTTTGAAGTAAGAAATAGTTTGTATTTTTTCCATTATACTATTATTGGAAAGTTCAACTTATCTCTTATCCTCCCTATTTTTATTTCTTTTCATGTCTGTGTTAACCTATTTTCACACAACCAAGATCGCCACATTAGCACACGTTAAAATCCACTCATAGTATTGTGGTGCGTTGCGAAGCACCATCAGTTAAAATACACAAAAGGTCATCAAAATGCAAGAGTCCCCATAAATATATCCATGTTATAAACTCCCTCAAACATTCCTGTCTAGGTACATTCAATTTCCCAAAAAATATCATAGGCAAGTAATATTGTGACAGTGCAGCAAGTGTGAGTCCTACTGTTCTCCTCTCTCATCAGATGTACAGCGCTGTCACCATCAGTCAAACACAACATCAAAGTGATATCGGTTATCTCTCCGTTTATACATCACTTTACAAGCCGCGTTATCAGGAAAGATAAAGCGGTTTATTTTACAATTGAGATAATAATAGCATTCTGCACTTTCAGATTGATATGACATCTGCACAATCAAATTGGTACAAATTTACATTCTTTAGATAAATTCTTTAAATACAGTTGAACACCTTAGAGATATTGAAATATATATTATTTCTGGAAAAGCTTGTTAACAATCAATATGAGCGCCATAACAGCTCCCACTTGTGCTGTCATCCAGTTTTCTTAGAGCTCTGAATGATGAATCTGCTTAATTATACAGTAACAAAGAATTAGGAGGAAGATGGAGACAGAAATATGTTTTACTTTCACACAAGTTTTACTGAAACATCTCAAACCTAAACACTGAATATATCAAAAGTATTTCTCACCATGCCCTTCCAGAAACACTATGTGTGATCATAATTTTGCCATTGAATATACAATTCCTTGAAAAACTATTCATACCCTGTGAACTTTTTTGCATTTTTTATGGTTCCCCCCCAACCTTAAAGGGAACCTGTCAAGTCCAATATGCACCCAGTAACACGAGCAGTTCTAGGTGCATATTATTATTATTATTATTTATTTTTATAGCGCCATTTATTCCATGGCACTTTACAGTCAAAGAGGGTATACGTACAACAATCATTAACAGTACATAACAGACTGGTATAGGAGGAGAGAGGACCCTGCCCGCGAGGGCTCACAGTCTACAGGGAATGGGTGATGGTACAATAGGTGAGGACAGAGCTGGTTGCGCAGTGGTCTACTGGACTGAGGGTTTTTGTAGGTTGTAGGCTTGTTGGAAGAGGTGGGTCTTGAGTTTTCTCTTGAAGCTTTCCACGGTAGGGGAGAGTCTGATATGCTGTGGTAGAGCGTTCCAGAGTATGGGGGAGGCACGGGAGAAATCTTGTATGCGATTGTGGGAAGAGGAGATAAGAGAGGAGTAGAGAAGGAGATCTTCTGAGGATCTGAGGTTGCGTGCAGGTAGGTACTGGGAGACTAGGTCACAGATGTAAGGAGGAGACAGGTTGTGGATGGCTTTGTATGTCATGGTTAATGTTTTGAACTGGAGTCGTTGAGCGATGGGAAGCCAGTGAAGCGATTGCATATTAGTAATACCTAGATAAAGAGATCTTTAGTAAATGTATTTCCAAAGATCTCTATCATATGCTGTTGAGGCTACCGACTAGTCGCAAGGCCGTTAGTTACATTGGCAAGTCGGCCCCCTTAGCATGTAAGCACATCCCTGTTGGCGTGCTAACATGCCAATGAATGCGCAGTGTCAGAGGCATGGTCACGCACATTTCTCCTGCCACTGCGCCCAACACTACATTTCGGATCAGTGTGCATGTGTCGCGGGCGGGGAGGAGGGTGTCGGCACACCGCGCTCACCCCTTCTGCTCGGGTCCGGCTGCTCAGTGGTGGCTCGAGCCGTAGGCCGGGGTTTTCCTCGAGCGGCACTCCTCGCCCGTGAGTGAAAGGGGGGTTTGGGATGTTGGGATAATGTCCGTGACGCCACCCACGGTTGTGGTGATGTGTAGCACCTCCGCTGCTTAATGCGGGGATCCCGGGGATGGTGATGGGGAGCAGCCAGGTGTTGTGTTGCCCCTCCGTGGGTAGGGGTTGGTGATCCCGGGGCCCGGTGATGGCTTGGGAGGTGCAGGGCTTGGTGGGCGCAGGGACGCGGGGTCAGCGCTGTGCCTTGCGGCACTGTGGTACTCACTCAGCCTGAGACGTGACACAGTTTGTACGGTAAACCAAACGGCTGGTAGGACGGTCCCACAGACGGCTGCTTTGCTTCCCCGGCAGGTGACGGTGATGTCTCTCTTCCCTGCACCTGTATGTACGGATGGTTGCGATGGGTCCCCACCGGTAACCCACTCCCCGGCTTCAAGCTGGGCCGGAGGAGCACTATACTTTGCCCGCAGGCGCTGGCCCTCAGAGGCTGGTGCCCTGGCGGTGGCGGTGCCTCTGTTGTACGGGTTGGGCTGTTGCCTTCAATCGGGACTTGGTTGTTGGGGGAATCTACGTCCCCTTCACTGACGGATTCGGCAAATTTGGCGACTCCTAGCCTTGCCGGGGTCCAAGAGGCCCCTGCCCTGGTGCTGACTGTCCTTCGGAACACTGCTCCAGACCACCGGGCACACAGCCAACGGGGTCCTTCCAGGAACTTCCAAACGGTCCCCCTCCGGACAGTCACCGCCGTTGCTGACCTTGCTGTTCTGGCCCTACACAAAGCTGGACCTTCAGGCTTCTCTCTTTCTCTGTCACCACTCTTGCTTTCCTCCTTTACCACTTCTCTGTTGTTTACTTTGCCTGGGCTACTCCTCCACTCCTTCCACTTCCTCCTCCCTGACTAGACTGCCTGGTACTTCCCGCCTCCAGAGCTGTGATCTCCTTGGTGGGCGGAGCCAACCGCCTGGCCCACCCCCTGGTGTGAATCATCAGCCTCTGGAGGAAGGCAACAAGGATTTTTGGTTCAGCTTAGGTGTGCCTACCTGGGATGTGGGGTGTGGTGGTGTGTGACCTGTGTCCCCTGGCTTGCCCAGGGCGACACACATGATCCCCGCTCTTCCGGTCATGCGCACTATGAAGCCGGATGTACGCGTCCTGGCTTCAAACTGGTGTAGTGCGCATGACCGGAAGAGCCAGGGACTTCTGATCATGCGCACCCTATGCCCAGTGTTCTGAGGTGGTGCAACGGACACAGGTACGCGCGTCACTACCGATGATGACACTGGGTAGTGGGCGTTAAATAGCATGTTAGCACAGCCCTGTGGGTGTACTAACATGCTAAGATGGCAGAATAAGAGCAGGAACTAACCCCCTTGCAACTAGTCCCTGTGCTCATTAGCATATCATAAGGGATGTTTAGAAATACTTTTTCTAAAGATCTCTTTATCTATGCTAGTGTATACAGGGATGGTTAGGCAGGGATTAGTAATATGCACCCAGAACTGCTCGTGATACTGGGTGCATATTGCACCTGACAGGTTCCCTTTAAATGGGTTTGCCATCTTCAAGATCCTATCCCAGTTTGTAGTAGGTGTTTAGCTGTGTCACTTACCTCATGCGCACGGCATTGCAGTAGCTCAGCTATCTGGAGATTGAATCGCACCTGTTAACTATAGTTAAATCCATCTGTCAATCTCCCATTATCCGCCGACTTCACCAGCCCCGTGACGTGATGACAGGGTTCTGTTGGGTAGCCATGACAGCCAAAAGTCATCTAATGATGACCCCCTGTCATTGTCATCGTTCACAGGAGATCAGCTTTTCTGGTATTCACAATGATGCTGAAGCACCGCTCTAACCAGCAGAATAGATTGGAATTGTGTTTTTTGCAATTTCAACACACTTGGAATTTTTTTACCATTTTTTAGTATAATATGTGCCATTCAAAAGTATAACTTGTCGCGCAAAAACAAACCCTCATATTGCTATATTAAAAGAATAATCAAAAAGTTATGGCTCTTGGAAGAAAGGGAGGAACAAACTAAAATGAAATACGGAAAATAACAGAGTGGTTAAGGGGTTACACATAACTGTGTATATTCGTTATATGATATTGCATGCTGCATCTACCAATCTACCATCCCTGTACACTTATATCGGCATTGTTATTGACTACATACTACAGTCATGGCCAAAAATTTTGAGAATGCTACAAATATTAATTTTTACAAAGTCTACTGCTTAAGTTTTTCTAATGGCAATTTGCATATACTCCAGATATCATAAAGAGTGATCAGCTTAACAGCAATTACTTGCAGTCAATATTGGCTAAGAAAATGAACTTTAACCCCCAAAACACATTTCAACAGCATTGCATTCCTGCCTTAAAAGGAGCAGCTAACATTCTTTTAGTGATTGTTCCATTAACACAGGTGTGGGTGTTGATGAGGACAGGGCTGGCGATCAATCAGTCATGATTAAGTAAGAATGACACCACTGGACAATTTAAAAGGAGGCTGGTGCTTGGTATCATTGTTTCTCTTCAGTTAACCATGGTTATCTCTAAAGAAACACGTGCAGCCATCATTGCTGTGCACAAAAATGGCCTAACAGGGAAGAGTATCGCAGCTACAAAGATTGCATCTCAGTCAACAATCTATCGCATCATCAAGAACTTTAAGGAGAGAGCTTCCATTGTTGCCAAAAAGGCTCCAGGGCGCCCAAGAAGGACCAGCAAACGCCAGGACCGTATCTTAAAACTGTTTCAGGTGCGGGATCGGACTACCAGCAGTGCCGAGCTAGCTCAGCAATGGCAGCAGGCTGGTGTGAGTGCTTCTGCACGCACTGTGAGGCGGAGACTCTTTGAGCAAGGCCTGGTTTCAAGGAGGGCAGCAAAGAAGCTACTTCTCTCCAGGAAAAACATCAGGGACCGACTGATATTCTGCAAAAGGTACAGGGAGTGGACTGCTGAGGACTCGGGTAAAGTCATTTTCTCAGATGAATCCCCTTTTCGATTGTTTGGGACATCTGGAAAACAGCTTATTAGGAGAAGAAGAGGTGAGCGCTACCACCAGTCTTGTCTCATGCCAACTGTTAAGCATCCTGAAACGATTCATGTGTGGGGTTGCTTCTCAGCCAAGGGATCGGCTCACTCACAGTCTTGCCTAAAAACACAGCCATGAATAAAGAATGGTACCAGAATGTCCTCCAAGAGCAACTTCTCCCAACTGTCCAAGAGCAGTTTGGCGCCCAACAATGCCTTTTCCAGCATGATGGAGTACATTGCCATAAAGCAAAGGTGATCACTAAATGGCTCATGGAACAAAACATAGAGATTTTGGGTCCATGGCCTGGAAACTCCCCAGATCTTAATCCCATTGAGAACGTGTGGGCAATCATCAAGAGACGGGTGGACAAACATAAACCAACAAATTTTGGCAAAATGCAAGCATTGCTTATGCAAGAATAGACAGCTATCAGTCAGGATTTGGTCAAGAAGTTGAATGAGAGCATGCCAGGGAGAATTGCAGAGGTCCTGAAGAAGAAGGGTCAACACTGCAAATATTGACTTGCTGCATTAACTCATTCTCTCAATATAACCTTTTGGTACTCATAATATGATTGCAATTATATTTCTGTATGTGATGTAAACATCAGACAAACACAATTAAAAAACAGAGGGCAACAGATCATGTGAAAAAATAATTTTGGTGTCATTCTCAAAACTTTTGGCCATGACTGTATTTCGCCCATGAGCGTATTATCCCCACTAGTGATGGGCGAGCCCGGACTGCAAAACTCCGAATCCGTGCCTGGAGTTCTCAGAGAACTACCTATGCGGCTTTTTGTTTTAATTATTTAAATAATTTTAAAAATGGCATGCGGTCCCCGCAATTTTGATACCCAACCATGATAAAGCCGACAGCTGTGGGCTGGTATTCTCAGGCTGGGAAAGCCCATGGTTATTGCCCTCCACAGCCTAAAATTAGCAGCCTGCAGCTACCCAGTATTGTCCCACCCAATAGATGTGACAATCCCTGCACTTTACCCATCTCATCCCGATTGCCCTGGGAGGTGGCAATCGGGGTAATATGTGGGTTAATTACAGATCACAGCTGCCACTAAATTGCAACAATTCCAGGGCAAGCAGTTTAGGAAATGTGCCCGCTTAGTGTTTGGGACTGTGGGTGGGTGGTTGGGTATTTCCTTTTGTGTTCCAAGGCCCGGGATAAGGACAGCTGAACGCTACGATGGGAGAAAGAATTGGACTTGTTTCCTGATGGTGCTTGCTAATGTGCAAAGACTTGTGCAAGTCAAGAGGCACCCGCACCTGCATTCTGGACAGAGGATTGGCAAGCATGAGCATTCTTTTATCATCCGCACTTTCTTGGAAAAAGCGCCAGACCGGTGACTACCTAACCCTTGGCCTTGGAACTTGCGGCGTGTAGATGCCATAGAGTACAGTATACTGCCTTCTCCATCTGCCACCCCACTGCCTTTTCCTACCTTTTTCAGTGCTGAGTATCCATAACCCTCTGTGCTGCTGTCTTCACTTTGCATGGCACCTTCCCAGGTTGGGTCAGTGATTTCATCTTCCAACACCTCGTCTTCCACTTCCGTACTTTGGTCCTCCTGACTTGATGACTTAAGAACATCACTTGTTGGCAATTGTATCTCATCATCATCTGCCTCTTGAAACATTATATGCTGTTCTCCACCGCCGTCTTCTTCTGACCGTGGCTGCTCAAATATTTGGGCATCTCTACACATGATTTACTCATGTTCCTTTTGAAACATGTAGGGCGAGAGGCCAAAATCAATAAATCGAAATGTAAAGAGTTCATCAGAGTGTCCAAGTGTTGAATTCACTTGTCTCCTGGGCCTCGGCATGGTTTGTGGAAGGAGGATCAGGGTGAGGATTAAGTGGTCCAAACTCTTGGCTATTGAGTCTGCACCATGTGGAAGACAGGGTGGTGCTCGTAAACATACGGGAAGCATTATCTGCCATCCAACTGACCCCCTGTTCTCGTCGTTCTAGCTTCAAGAGTAGTGTCCTACGTCCCCCTGCAAAGTGGGACGTGGATGAGCATGTTGGTTGTGCTTCTGCAGCAGGCACAGTTTTAGGCTGCTTTCACACTACGTCTTTTTAACATGCGTCCTGAACGTTTTTTTGCTGCAAAAGCGGATCCTGCTTTTACAGCAAAAACGCATGCAAACGCATGTGTTACTTTGCAGGATCCTGTCACTGGATGTTTAGGGGCGGGCATTGGAGTCATGTGATCGGGAGTGATGGGAACTAAACGTGCCAGACTGGGAGCCGGCTTCTTACAACTGCGGAGGTTCGTAACCAAGGTAAACATCGGGTATACTTGCTTGGATACCCGATATTTACTTTGGTTACAAGCGTCTGCAGCTGCTAGGAGCCGGGCTCCCTGCACACGTTACCAACGTAAACATCGGGTAACTAAGATAAGTGGTTACCCGATGTTTACCTTGGTTACGAGTGTCCGCAGCTCTCAGGTGGGGGAGAGGGAGGGGGAGAGACAGAGAGAGAGGGAGGAGAGAGAGGGGGAGAGAGACAGAGGGAGGAGAAAGATAGACTGATTACGGAGGCTGGTTTCTGTGCATGCTCAGTAGAGCAAGCAGGATCCTGCCTATCAGCATGCCAGCGTTCACATGCGTTTGCATGCTGTTTAGTCAGGATCCAGCAATTTGCAGAAGTTGGACGCAGCTCAAAAACGCTACAAGTAGCGTTTTTGAAAGATGTTAAAAAACTGCAAGTCGCTGGATCCTCACTATAACGCACGCAAACGCAGGTGAACGCATGTTAACGCGAGTCCATTGCAAATGCATTGAAATGAAAACGCATTTGCACTGGATCCGTTTCTGCGTTAAAAAAACGTTCAGGACGCATGTTAAAAAGACGTAGTGTGAAAGCAGCCTTACCTGGCCCACAGCCATGGTCTCTGCTTGCACCATCATCAGCAATTCCACTTCCCATTTCCCTGTCTTTTATCGTATGTCTTGCGCATTTTAAACTAGGTAGATACTAAACAGTATATGCCTGAAAACTTTCCAGTATTAATAGGAAAAATAAAATATGTAGTCCTGAAACGGTTAGGTTGCGGCAGCAGTATAAGTATAGAGTAACAGTTTTGCACTAACCCTGCCTATATTCCTGCTCTAATCCCAAATTATCCCTCATCCACCAGCTATTACTACAGTGAATGCTGGTAACAGCAGTTTTACTACAATAAAGGACAGTACAGTATTTAGCCCTGAATGGACTTTTGGTTTTAGATTGCAGCAGCAGAATAGGTATAGAAATACTATTTTGCAATAAACCATGCCTATATGCCTGCACCAATTCTAAACTGTCCCTCCTCCAGCAGCTATTCCTACAGTGAATTTATGGAACAATGGTTTTACTACTAGAAAAGACAGTAATTAGCCCTGAATAGGATTTTTGATTTTATTTTTCAGCAGCAGTATAAGTATAGAAGGATTATAAGGCAATAAACTCTGCATATATGCCTACTCTACTTTAAGCTCTCCCTCCTAGATCAACTCTAGCTGATCTCAAGTATGCAGAGAATCACACCCCCAGGTCTTATATAAGACCTGATGACACTATGCAGCTGGCCAATTACAGTAATACCAGGAGCCGACATGGAAACGGCATTAATGTGTATGGCAGGCAATACCTGCATGTTTATTTGGCTGTGAAAAAGCTGGGAAACATGTGGGGTGGGGAGTGGGGACTCATGCACTGTGCCCTAGTACCCGTGATACTCGATCAAGTAACAAGCATTACTGAGCACCCTGATTCTCAATCGAGTATTAAGCAGTGGGGAACACGCTCACACATCACTAGTCCTGGTTCATACATGATAGTAGATAGTGATGGGTAGTTTAGCTCTATTTGGTGAGATTGTGTATTTCCTCCTCTCAACAAAAAGAGCTGGTACCTTTGGTTTCCAAACAGATTCCTATTAAATATGTGTTCACTGCAATTGAGCACATCAATTTAATATGAAAAAAAGTCATGGTAGGTAAAACCCTATCCAACCATGGCACAATCCCACCCACCCAGTGATTTAATTGGATGGCTGATGGGCCTGGTTTTGGCTGCCAAGATTTTATATTATTATTATTTATTATTGTTATAGCACCATTTATTCTATGGTGCTTTACATGTGAAAGGGTGCATACGTAGTGAAGTACAATAATCATGAACAATACAAGGCACAGACTGGTACATTAGGAGAGAGGACCCTGCTTGCGAGGGCTCAGTCTACAGGGGATGGGTGAGGATACAGTAGGTGAGGGCAGAGCTGGTTACGTGGTGCTACAGTTGACCGAGGCTTACTGCAGGTTGTAGACTTGTCGGAAGTGGTGGGTCTTCAGATTCATTTTTAAGTTTTCCATAGTAGGCAAGAGTCTGATATGTTGGGGCAGAGCATTCCAGAGTATGAGGGAGGCATGGGAGAAATCTAGTATGTGATTGTGGGAAGCAGAGATAAGAGGGAAGGAGAGAAGGAGATCTAGTGAGGATTGCAAATTCAGAACAAGTAAGTACCGGAAGACTAGGTCACTGATGTATGGAGAAGACTGATCGAGGATGGCTTTGTATGTCATGATTAGTGTTTTGAAACTGAGTCTTTGGGCAATGGGAAGCCAGTGAAGAGATTGGCAGAAAGGAAAGGCAGGGGCATAGCGGGGGAAGAGGTGGATTAGTCGGGCCGCAGAGTTTAGGATAGATTGTAGGGGTGCAAGAGTGTTAGAAGGGAAACCAGAGGGCACAAGGTTGCAGTAGTCAAGACAGGAGATGATGAGGGCATGCACCAGTGTTTTTGCAGATTCATGGTCAAGTAATGTTCAGATTCTGGAAATATTTTTGAGTTGGAGTCGGCAGGAGGTGGGAAGGGCTTGGCTATGTGGCTTGAAGGAGAGAGCAGAGTAAATGTTTTTAATATGGAGAACACATATTTCATAGCAATCTGATTAGGATCCAAAAAAACTGGCTCTTTTTGGTGAATTTAGCCGAATACAGATCAACTTAGCTAAATATAGTGATGCCTCATGATTTACGATTGCCAATGTCACAGAGGTGGAAATAGTACACACAACCTAAGGCCTGTTTCACACGTCAGTGATTCTGGTACATTTGTGCTTTTTTTTAAACGTACCAGAATCACTGACATACGCAGACCCATTATAATGAATGGGTCTGCTCACACATCAGTGATTTTTCACTGCACGTGTCTCCGTGCAGCGTACCCGCGTGTTCGTGATTGCCGCATGGAGACATGTCCATTTTTTTCTGGCATCACTGATGTTCCACGGACCACGCAGTGGTGTGGTCCGTGAAACACGTGCCAGATAAAAACGTGCTTTTAAAATAAAAATCATTTTTACTCACCCAGCTCCAGCGATGTCCTCTGCAGCCCGTTCTGCCGGCTGCTTCTGAGCCGGCTCATTACTGTCGCGCATATTCATGATGCACGACACAGCCGACCCGGAAGCAGCTGCTGCGGGGGTCAGCGCCGGCCGGATGCTGCACCGCGGGAGCGATCAGCACCATGGCGGGAGCGCGCACAGGTGAGTTAATCTCTAAGTGCAATCACAGGCCACGGAGAACGGAGCCCGGATTGCACTTAGACAACCCACGTGTGCCGTGAATCACAGCACACGGAGGGACATGTGCGTGTTTTACACGCCAGTGAAAAACGTCAGTGTTTTTCACTGACGTGTGAAACGGGCCTAAGAAAAATCTGTTACCCCAGTTGGCTGAAAAGAAAATTTAGATAAAAACTTTAAATATATTTCGGGAACGACAAGGTCTATTATTCTTAGTTTTTCATCCCCTATCTCAGGATATGGTCAGATTAAAAAAATTAAAGTCATGACTTGATTTCTTTAACTAGGCGCCCTCTTACGCTATGTGCATACATTGCAGATTTGATTACAGACATTCTGCAACCAAATCTGCATCCACTGGCAGGAAAAATACTGCTTTTTGCCACAATTTTATGCGTTTCCTTCATTGCTTTCAATGGTGCAAACTCCGCTAAAAATGCAGAAAGAATTGACATGCTGGAGATTTTTTCTGCAATCAAATCTATAAGGGCTCTTGTCCATTTGCAATTCTCCTCTGCGAGTGCGATCCGATAAAAAATCAGATCGCACTCGCACCAGTGTTAAGCTATGAGGCATTGTCCACTAGCTTAATTTTATACGACACATCTCGTGCTCTCTGTGAAATCGCAGCGTGCTGTAATTTGCACCGAGTCTCAGCTCTCGCACCCCCATGCAAGCTTATGGTAGCGAGAAAAAAATCAGAATACGGGTGGCATACGCATGTCATACAGATGGCATATGCATGTCACACGGACCCTTGATGTTAACAATCTACACACACTTGCATACAGCGTCGGACTGGCTACCAGAGGAATCTCCAGTAAATACCAGTCCTGGCCGCGGTTACATGCACTGAACTCCGGAACTGTCACCTGAGCTCCAGAATGCAGCCTAGACTGAACAGCGAGCGCCGAGTGATTGATTCCCCGGCGATTGCTGTTGAATTCATGATAGCTGCAGACAGGCCAGGCTGAACTCTGGAGCTCAGGTGACACCTCTGGAGTTCAGTGCAGGTAACCGCAGCCAGGCCTGATATTACTGGAGATTCCTCTGGTAGCCAGTCCACCGCTGCTTGCATAGCACTCACATAGCACTCTCATGATGCTCGCATGTCATACGGATGCTATGTAAGGGCTCCGCCACACATCCGTGAAAACCACGTCCGTGTAAAACGGGCCGTTTTTCGGGTCCGTTTTCCGTTTTTTAGGTCCGTTTTTATGGTATGTGTGGCCTGCGTGTGTATCCCGTATGCTAGCCGTATGTGCGTGTGGAATGTCCGTGTGTGCGTGAGTGAAATAACTGACATGTGTATGTGTTGTCCGTGTGAAATGTACGTGTGTGATGCAAAATGTCGTTACTACATGTCGGAAGACAGAGTAGCGGTATGAGAATGAACTCGGGTGAACTTCACCCGACTTCATTGTCATGCCGCGGCTCTGTCTTTGTGCCGTGTACTGATTAGCGGTCACCTGTGAAGGATTCACCGGTGACCACTAATCCCCCGAGTGACTGAAGTGTCCCCCCCTCTCTCATACTCACCGTTCCCCGATCCCCGGCGCTGCACGGCGTTCACACTGTTCCGGCGGCTTTTTCTAATTTGAAAAAGCCGGCCGCCCATTAATCAATCTCGTATTCCCTGCTTTACCCGCCCACCGGCGCCTATGATTGGTTGCAGTGAGACACGCCCACCACGCTGAGTGACAGGTGTCACACTGCACCCAATCACAGCAGCCGGTGGGCGTGTCTATACTGTGCATTAAAATAAATAAATAAATAATTAACAAAAACGGCGTGCGGTCCCCCCCCATTTTAATACCAGCCAGATAAAGCCATACGGCTGAAGGCTGGTATTCTCAGGATGGGGAGCTCCACGTTATGGGGGGACCCCACCCTAACAATATCAGTCAGCAGCCGCCCAGAATTGCCGCATACATTATATGCGACAGTTCTGGGGCTGTACCCGGCTCTTCCCGATTTACCCTGGTGCGTTGGCAAATCGGGGTAATAAGGAGTTATTGGCAGCCCATAGCTGCCAATAAGTCCTAGATTAATCATGTCAGGCGTCTATGAGACACCCTCCATGATTAATCTGTAAGTTACAGTAAAAAAACACACACACCTGAAAAAATCCTTTATTAGAAATAAAAAACACAAACAAATTCCCTCATTACCAATTTATTAACCCCGACAAACCCTCCATGTCCGGCGTAATCCACGGACCTCCAGCGTCGCGTCCAGCTCTGCTGCATGGAGGTGACAGGAGCAGCAGAAGACACCGCCGCTCCGGTCACCTGCACGCAGCTAATGAGGTGAGTAGCGCGATCAGCTGCTGTCACTGAGGTTACCCGCGGCCACCGCTGGATCCAGCGGTGGCCGTGAGTTACCTGACTGACAGCAGCTGATCGCGCTACTCATCTCATTAGCTGCGTGGAGCTGCGTGCAGGTGACCGGAGCGGCGGTGTCTTCTGCTGCTCCTGTCACCTCCATGCAGCAGAGCTGGACGCGACGCTGGAGGTCCGTGGATTACGCCGGACATGGAGGGTTTGTCGGGGTTAATAAATTGGTAATGAGGGAATTTGTTTGTGTTTTTTATTTCTAATAAAGGATTTTTTCAGGTGTGTGTGTTTTTTTACTGTAACTTACAGATTAATCACGGAGGGTGTCTCATAAACGCCTGACATGATTAATCTAGGACTTATTGGCAGCTATGGGCTTCCAATAACTCCTTATTACCCCGATTTGCCAACGCACCAGGGTAAATCGGGAAGAGCCGGGTACAGCCCCAGAACTGTCGCATATAATGTATGCGGCAATTCTGGGCGGCTGCTGACTGATATTGTTAAGGTGGGGGGCCCCCCATAACGTGGAGCTCCCCATCCTGAGAATACCAGCCTTCAGCCGTATGGCTTTATCTGGCTGGTATTAAAATGGGGGGGGACCGCACGCCGTTTTTTTAAATTATTTATTTATTTATTTTAATGCACAGTATAGACACGCCCACCGGCTGCTGTGATTGGGTGCAGCGTGACACCTGTCACTCAGCGTGGTGGGCGTGTCTCACTGCAACCAATCATAGGCGCCAGTGGGCGAGTAAAGCAGGGAATACGAGATTGATTAATGGGCGGCCGGCTTTTTCAAAAGAGGAAAAGCCGCCGGAGTTTTTATAACAGCCGTGCAGCGCCGCGC